>NW_026974237.1:0-73748 GCF_037042905.1 Lytechinus pictus | reverse complement strand
TAATTTTTGAAGAATTCCATGAGCTTTATTTCAAAAGAAAAATGAAATTTGGAGCACAAGTGGATTTCAAGTTATCGCTAATCAAAGTTTGCATTGGAAATGAAGAATTTATATAAACACTAATTATGAAGTTTTATTAAAAGCTTTGACATTGGCTAGAAATTACAGACGGGAAACCATTTGTTTTTTGAATAAAAACAAAAATATATATATGTTCATTTATCTCCCAAATAAGGTTACTGCATATGTGGTGAAAAATGGAAGAATCATCAAGCTTTTACTTTTGAGACAAGATAAAATATACCAAACCACAGGTTTAATCTAATATGGATAAGCATACGTACACACATTCGCTGACTGTCCAAAATTCAGCAAATGAACACTTAGACTTAAATGGCGATTTAAACCATTAAGGCGATATTTTGAAGACAAATACATGATTACATAATTTTTGAAGAATTCCATGAGCTTTATTTTAAAAGAAAAATGAAATTTGGAGCACAAGTGGATTTCAAGTTATCGCTAATCAAAGTTTGCATTGGAAATGAAGAATTTATACAAACACTAATGATGAAGTTTTATTAAAAGCTTTGACATTGGCTAGAAATTACAGACGGGAAACCATTTGTTTTTTTAATAAAAACAAAAATATATATATGTTCATTTATCTCCCAAATAAGGTTACTGCATATGTGGTGAAAAAATGGAATAATCATCAAGCTTTTACTTTTGAGACAAGATAAAATATACCAAATCACAGGTTTAATCTAATATGGATAAGCATACGTACATACATTCGCTGACTGTCCAAAATTCAGCAAATGAACACTTAGACTTAAATGGCGATTTAAACCATTAAGGCGAGATTTTGAAGACAAATACATGATTACATAATTTTTGAAGAATTCCATGAGCTTTATTTTAAAAGAAAAATGAAATTTGGAGCACAAGTGGATTTCAAGTTATCGCTAATCAAAGTTTGCATTGGAAATGAAGAATTTATACAAACACTAATGATGAAGTTTTATTAAAAGCTTTGACATTGGCTAGAAATTACAGACGGGAAACCATTTGTTTTTTTAATAAAAACAAAAATATATATATGTTCATTTATCTCCCAAATAAGGTTACTGCATATGTGGTGAAAAAATGGAAGAATCATCAAGCTTTTACTTTTGAGACAAGATAAAATATACCAAATCACAGGTTTAATCTAATATGGATAAGCATACGTACATACATTCGCTGACTGTCCAAAATTCAGCAAATGAACACTTAGACTTAAATGGCGATTTAAACCATTAAGGCGAGATTTTGAAGACAAATACATGATTACATAATTTTTGAAGAATTCCATGAGCTTTATTTCAAAAGAAAAATGAAATTTGGAGCACAAGTGGATTTCAAGTTATCGCTAATCAAAGTTTGCATTGGAAATGAAGAATTTATATAAACACTAATTATGAAGTTTTATTAAAAGCTTTGACATTGGCTAGAAATTACAGACGGGAAACCATTTGTTTTTTGAATAAAAACAAAAATATATATATGTTCATTTATCTCCCAAATAAGGTTACTGCATATGTGGTGAAAAATGGAAGAATCATCAAGCTTTTACTTTTGAGACAAGATAAAATATACCAAACCACAGGTTTAATCTAATATGGATAAGCATACGTACACACATTCGCTGACTGTCCAAAATTCAGCAAATGAACACTTAGACTTAAATGGCGATTTAAACCATTAAGGCGATATTTTGAAGACAAATACATGATTACATAATTTTTGAAGAATTCCATGAGCTTTATTTTAAAAGAAAAATGAAATTTGGAGCACAAGTGGATTTCAAGTTATCGCTAATCAAAGTTTGCATTGGAAATGAAGAATTTATACAAACACTAATGATGAAGTTTTATTAAAAGCTTTGACATTGGCTAGAAATTACAGACGGGAAACCATTTGTTTTTTTAATAAAAACAAAAATATATATATGTTCATTTATCTCCCAAATAAGGTTACTGCATATGTGGTGAAAAAATGGAAGAATCATCAAGCTTTTACTTTTGAGACAAGATAAAATATACCAAATCACAGGTTTAATCTAATATGGATAAGCATACGTACATACATTCGCTGACTGTCCAAAATTCAGCAAATGAACACTTAGACTTAAATGGCGATTTAAACCATTAAGGCGATATTTTGAAGACAAATACATGATTACATAATTTTGGAAGAATTCCATGAGCTTTATTTTAAAAGAAAAATGAAATTTGGAGCACAAGTGGATTTCAAGTTATCGCTAATCAAAGTTTGCATTGGAAACGAAGAATTTATACAAACACTAATTATGAAGTTTTATTAAAAGCTTTGACATTGGCTAGAAATTACAGACGGGAAACCATTTGTTTTTTGAATAAAAACAAAAATATATATATGTTCATTTATCTCCCAAATAAGGTTACTGCATATGTGGTGAAAAAATGGAATAATCATCAAGCTTTTACTTTTGAGACAAGATAAAATATACCAAATCACAGGTTTAATCTAATATGGATAAGCATACGTACATACATTCGCTGACTGTCCAAAATTCAGCAAATGAACACTTAGACTTAAATGGCGATTTAAACCATTAAGGCGAGATTTTGAAGACAAATACATGAATACATAATTTTTGAAGAATTCCATGAGCTTTATTTTAAAAGAAAAATGAAATTTGGAGCACAAGTGGATTTCAAGTTATCGCTAATCAAAGTTTGCATTGGAAATGAAGAATTTATACAAACACTAATGATGAAGTTTTATTAAAAGCTTTGACATTGGCTAGAAATTACAGACGGGAAACCATTTGTTTTTTTAATAAAAACAAAAATATATATATGTTCATTTATCTCCCAAATAAGGTTACTGCATATGTGGTGAAAAAATGGAAGAATCATCAAGCTTTTACTTTTGAGACAAGATAAAATATACCAAATCACAGGTTTAATCTAATATGGATAAGCATACGTACATACATTCGCTGACTGTCCAAAATTCAGCAAATGAACACTTAGACTTAAATGGCGATTTAAACCATTAAGGCGATATTTTGAAGACAAATACATGATTACATAATTTTTGAAGAATTCCATGAGCTTTATTTTAAAAGAAAAATGAAATTTGGAGCACAAGTGGATTTCAAGTTATCGCTAATCAAAGTTTGCATTGGAAATGAAGAATTTATACAAACACTAATTATGAAGTTTTATTAAAAGCTTTGACATTGGCTAGAAATTACAGACGGGAAACCATTTGTTTTTTGAATAAAAACAAAAATATATATATGTTCATTTATCTCCCAAATAAGGTTACTGCATATGTGGTGAAAAATGGAAGAATCATCAAGCTTTTACTTTTGAGACAAGATAAAATATACCAAACCACAGGTTTAATCTAATATGGATAAGCATACGTACACACATTCGCTGACTGTCCAAAATTCAGCAAATGAACACTTAGACTTAAATGGCGATTTAAACCATTAAGGCGATATTTTGAAGACAAATACATGATTACATAATTTTTGAAGAATTCCATGAGCTTTATTTTAAAAGAAAAATGAAATTTGGAGCACAAGTGGATTTCAAGTTATCGCTAATCAAAGTTTGCATTGGAAATGAAGAATTTATACAAACACTAATGATGAAGTTTTATTAAAAGCTTTGACATTGGCTAGAAATTACAGACGGGAAACCATTTGTTTTTTGAATAAAAACAAAAATATATATATGTTCATTTATCTCCCAAATAAGGTTACTGCATATGTGGTGAAAAATGGAAGAATCATCAAGCTTTTACTTTTGAGACAAGATAAAATATACCAAACCACAGGTTTAATCTAATATGGATAAGCATACGTACACACATTCGCTGACTGTCCAAAATTCAGCAAATGAACACTTAGACTTAAATGGCGATTTAAACCATTAAGGCGATATTTTGAAGACAAATACATGTACACATAATTTTTGAAGAATTCCATGAGCTTTATTTTAAAAGAAAAATGAAATTTGGAGCACAAGTGGATTTCAAGTTATCGCTAATCAAAGTTTGCATTGGAAATGAAGAATTTATACAAACACTAATGATGAAGTTTTATTAAAAGCTTTGACATTGGCTAGAAATTACAGACGGGAAACCATTTGTTTTTTGAATAAAAACAAAAATATATATATGTTCATTTATCTCCCAAATAAGGTTACTGCATATGTGGTGAAAAATGGAAGAATCATCAAGCTTTTACTTTTGAGACAAGATAAAATATACCAAATCACAGGTTTAATCTAATATGGATAAGCATACGTACATACATTCGCCGACTGTCCAAAATTCAGCAAATGAACACTTAGACTTAAATGGCGATTTAAACCATTAAGGCGAGATTTTGAAGACAAATACATGATTACATAATTTTTGAAGAATTCCATGAGCTTTATTTCAAAAGAAAAATGAAATTTGGAGCACAAGTGGATTTCAAGTTATCGCTAATCAAAGTTTGCATTGGAAATGAAGAATTTATATAAACACTAATTATGAAGTTTTATTAAAAGCTTTGACATTGGCTAGAAATTACAGACGGGAAACCATTTGTTTTTTGAATAAAAACAAAAATATATATATGTTCATTTATCTCCCAAATAAGGTTACTGCATATGTGGTGAAAAATGGAAGAATCATCAAGCTTTTACTTTTGAGACAAGATAAAATATACCAAACCACAGGTTTAATCTAATATGGATAAGCATACGTACACACATTCGCTGACTGTCCAAAATTCAGCAAATGAACACTTAGACTTAAATGGCGATTTAAACCATTAAGGCGATATTTTGAAGACAAATACATGTACACATAATTTTTGAAGAATTCCATGAGCTTTATTTTAAAAGAAAAATGAAATTTGGAGCACAAGTGGATTTCAAGTTATCGCTAATCAAAGTTTGCATTGGAAATGAAGAATTTATACAAACACTAATGATGAAGTTTTATTAAAAGCTTTGACATTGGCTAGAAATTACAGACGGGAAACCATTTGTTTTTTGAATAAAAACAAAAATATATATATGTTCATTTATCTCCCAAATAAGGTTACTGCATATGTGGTGAAAAATGGAAGAATCATCAAGCTTTTACTTTTGAGACAAGATAAAATATACCAAATCACAGGTTTAATCTAATATGGATAAGCATACGTACATACATTCGCCGACTGTCCAAAATTCAGCAAATGAACACTTAGACTTAAATGGCGATTTAAACCATTAAGGCGAGATTTTGAAGACAAATACATGATTACATAATTTTTGAAGAATTCCATGAGCTTTATTTCAAAAGAAAAATGAAATTTGGAGCACAAGTGGATTTCAAGTTATCGCTAATCAAAGTTTGCATTGGAAATGAAGAATTTATATAAACACTAATTATGAAGTTTTATTAAAAGCTTTGACATTGGCTAGAAATTACAGACGGGAAACCATTTGTTTTTTGAATAAAAACAAAAATATATATATGTTCATTTATCTCCCAAATAAGGTTACTGCATATGTGGTGAAAAATGGAAGAATCATCAAGCTTTTACTTTTGAGACAAGATAAAATATACCAAACCACAGGTTTAATCTAATATGGATAAGCATACGTACACACATTCGCTGACTGTCCAAAATTCAGCAAATGAACACTTAGACTTAAATGGCGATTTAAACCATTAAGGCGATATTTTGAAGACAAATACATGATTACATAATTTTTGAAGAATTCCATGAGCTTTATTTTAAAAGAAAAATGAAATTTGGAGCACAAGTGGATTTCAAGTTATCGCTAATCAAAGTTTGCATTGGAAATGAAGAATTTATACAAACACTAATGATGAAGTTTTATTAAAAGCTTTGACATTGGCTAGAAATTACAGACGGGAAACCATTTGTTTTTTGAATAAAAACAAAAATATATATATGTTCATTTATCTCCCAAATAAGGTTACTGCATATGTGGTGAAAAAATGGAAGAATCATCAAGCTTTTACTTTTGAGACAAGATAAAATATACCAAATCACAGGTTTAATCTAATATGGATAAGCATACGTACATACATTCGCTGACTGTCCAAAATTCAGCAAATGAACACTTAGACTTAAATGGCGATTTAAACCATTAAGGCGATATTTTGAAGACAAATACATGATTACATAATTTTGGAAGAATTCCATGAGCTTTATTTTAAAAGAAAAATGAAATTTGGAGCACAAGTGGATTTCAAGTTATCGCTAATCAAAGTTTGCATTGGAAATGAAGAATTTATACAAACACTAATGATGAAGTTTTATTAAAAGCTTTGACATTGGCTAGAAATTACAGACGGGAAACCATTTGTTTTTTTAATAAAAACAAAAATATATATATGTTCATTTATCTCCCAAATAAGGTTACTGCATATGTGGTGAAAAAATGGAAGAATCATCAAGCTTTTACTTTTGAGACAAGATAAAATATACCAAATCACAGGTTTAATCTAATATGGATAAGCATACGTACATACATTCGCTGACTGTCCAAAATTCAGCAAATGAACACTTAGACTTAAATGGCGATTTAAACCATTAAGGCGATATTTTGAAGACAAATACATGATTACATAATTTTTGAAGAATTCCATGAGCTTTATTTTAAAAGAAAAATGAAATTTGGAGCACAAGTGGATTTCAAGTTATCGCTAATCAAAGTTTGCATTGGAAATGAAGAATTTATACAAACACTAATGATGAAGTTTTATTAAAAGCTTTGACATTGGCTAGAAATTACAGACGGGAAACCATTTGTTTTTTTAATAAAAACAAAAATATATATATGTTCATTTATCTCCCAAATAAGGTTACTGCATATGTGGTGAAAAAATGGAATAATCATCAAGCTTTTACTTTTGAGACAAGATAAAATATACCAAATCACAGGTTTAATCTAATATGGATAAGCATACGTACATACATTCGCTGACTGTCCAAAATTCAGCAAATGAACACTTAGACTTAAATGGCGATTTAAACCATTAAGGCGAGATTTTGAAGACAAATACATGATTACATAATTTTTGAAGAATTCCATGAGCTTTATTTTAAAAGAAAAATGAAATTTGGAGCACAAGTGGATTTCAAGTTATCGCTAATCAAAGTTTGCATTGGAAATGAAGAATTTATACAAACACTAATTATGAAGTTTTATTAAAAGCTTTGACATTGGCTAGAAATTACAGACGGGAAACCATTTGTTTTTTGAATAAAAACAAAAATATATATATGTTCATTTATCTCCCAAATAAGGTTACTGCATATGTGGTGAAAAATGGAAGAATCATCAAGCTTTTACTTTTGAGACAAGATAAAATATACCAAACCACAGGTTTAATCTAATATGGATAAGCATACGTACACACATTCGCTGACTGTCCAAAATTCAGCAAATGAACACTTAGACTTAAATGGCGATTTAAACCATTAAGGCGATATTTTGAAGACAAATACATGTACACATAATTTTTGAAGAATTCCATGAGCTTTATTTTAAAAGAAAAATGAAATTTGGAGCACAAGTGGATTTCAAGTTATCGCTAATCAAAGTTTGCATTGGAAATGAAGAATTTATACAAACACTAATGATGAAGTTTTATTAAAAGCTTTGACATTGGCTAGAAATTACAGACGGGAAACCATTTGTTTTTTTAATAAAAACAAAAATATATATATGTTCATTTATCTCCCAAATAAGGTTACTGCATATGTGGTGAAAAAATGGAAGAATCATCAAGCTTTTACTTTTGAGACAAGATAAAATATACCAAATCACAGGTTTAATCTAATATGGATAAGCATACGTACATACATTCGCTGACTGTCCAAAATTCAGCAAATGAACACTTAGACTTAAATGGCGATTTAAACCATTAAGGCGATATTTTGAAGACAAATACATGATTACATAATTTTTGAAGAATTCCATGAGCTTTATTTTAAAAGAAAAATGAAATTTGGAGCACAAGTGGATTTCAAGTTATCGCTAATCAAAGTTTGCATTGGAAATGAAGAATTTATACAAACACTAATGATGAAGTTTTATTAAAAGCTTTGACATTGGCTAGAAATTACAGACGGGAAACCATTTGTTTTTTTAATAAAAACAAAAATATATATATGTTCATTTATCTCCCAAATAAGGTTACTGCATATGTGGTGAAAAAATGGAATAATCATCAAGCTTTTACTTTTGAGACAAGATAAAATATACCAAATCACAGGTTTAATCTAATATGGATAAGCATACGTACATACATTCGCTGACTGTCCAAAATTCAGCAAATGAACACTTAGACTTAAATGGCGATTTAAACCATTAAGGCGAGATTTTGAAGACAAATACATGATTACATAATTTTTGAAGAATTCCATGAGCTTTATTTTAAAAGAAAAATGAAATTTGGAGCACAAGTGGATTTCAAGTTATCGCTAATCAAAGTTTGCATTGGAAATGAAGAATTTATACAAACACTAATTATGAAGTTTTATTAAAAGCTTTGACATTGGCTAGAAATTACAGACGGGAAACCATTTGTTTTTTGAATAAAAACAAAAATATATATATGTTCATTTATCTCCCAAATAAGGTTACTGCATATGTGGTGAAAAATGGAAGAATCATCAAGCTTTTACTTTTGAGACAAGATAAAATATACCAAACCACAGGTTTAATCTAATATGGATAAGCATACGTACACACATTCGCTGACTGTCCAAAATTCAGCAAATGAACACTTAGACTTAAATGGCGATTTAAACCATTAAGGCGATATTTTGAAGACAAATACATGTACACATAATTTTTGAAGAATTCCATGAGCTTTATTTTAAAAGAAAAATGAAATTTGGAGCACAAGTGGATTTCAAGTTATCGCTAATCAAAGTTTGCATTGGAAATGAAGAATTTATACAAACACTAATGATGAAGTTTTATTAAAAGCTTTGACATTGGCTAGAAATTACAGACGGGAAACCATTTGTTTTTTGAATAAAAACAAAAATATATATATGTTCATTTATCTCCCAAATAAGGTTACTGCATATGTGGTGAAAAAATGGAATAATCATCAAGCTTTTACTTTTGAGACAAGATAAAATATACCAAATCACAGGTTTAATCTAATATGGATAAGCATACGTACATACATTCGCTGACTGTCCAAAATTCAGCAAATGAACACTTAGACTTAAATGGCGATTTAAACCATTAAGGCGAGATTTTGAAGACAAATACATGATTACATAATTTTTGAAGAATTCCATGAGCTTTATTTTAAAAGAAAAATGAAATTTGGAGCACAAGTGGATTTCAAGTTATCGCTAATCAAAGTTTGCATTGGAAATGAAGAATTTATACAAACACTAATTATGAAGTTTTATTAAAAGCTTTGACATTGGCTAGAAATTACAGACGGGAAACCATTTGTTTTTTGAATAAAAACAAAAATATATATATGTTCATTTATCTCCCAAATAAGGTTACTGCATATGTGGTGAAAAATGGAAGAATCATCAAGCTTTTACTTTTGAGACAAGATAAAATATACCAAACCACAGGTTTAATCTAATATGGATAAGCATACGTACACACATTCGCTGACTGTCCAAAATTCAGCAAATGAACACTTAGACTTAAATGGCGATTTAAACCATTAAGGCGATATTTTGAAGACAAATACATGTACACATAATTTTTGAAGAATTCCATGAGCTTTATTTTAAAAGAAAAATGAAATTTGGAGCACAAGTGGATTTCAAGTTATCGCTAATCAAAGTTTGCATTGGAAATGAAGAATTTATACAAACACTAATGATGAAGTTTTATTAAAAGCTTTGACATTGGCTAGAAATTACAGACGGGAAACCATTTGTTTTTTGAATAAAAACAAAAATATATATATGTTCATTTATCTCCCAAATAAGGTTACTGCATATGTGGTGAAAAATGGAAGAATCATCAAGCTTTTACTTTTGAGACAAGATAAAATATACCAAATCACAGGTTTAATCTAATATGGATAAGCATACGTACATACATTCGCCGACTGTCCAAAATTCAGCAAATGAACACTTAGACTTAAATGGCGATTTAAACCATTAAGGCGAGATTTTGAAGACAAATACATGATTACATAATTTTTGAAGAATTCCATGAGCTTTATTTTAAAAGAAAAATGAAATTTGGAGCACAAGTGGATTTCAAGTTATCGCTAATCAAAGTTTGCATTGGAAATGAAGAATTTATACAAACACTAATGATGAAGTTTTATTAAAAGCTTTGACATTGGCTAGAAATTACAGACGGGAAACCATTTGTTTTTTTAATAAAAACAAAAATATATATATGTTCATTTATCTCCCAAATAAGGTTACTGCATATGTGGTGAAAAAATGGAAGAATCATCAAGCTTTTACTTTTGAGACAAGATAAAATATACCAAATCACAGGTTTAATCTAATATGGATAAGCATACGTACATACATTCGCTGACTGTCCAAAATTCAGCAAATGAACACTTAGACTTAAATGGCGATTTAAACCATTAAGGCGATATTTTGAAGACAAATACATGATTACATAATTTTTGAAGAATTCCATGAGCTTTATTTTAAAAGAAAAATGAAATTTGGAGCACAAGTGGATTTCAAGTTATCGCTAATCAAAGTTTGCATTGGAAATGAAGAATTTATACAAACACTAATGATGAAGTTTTATTAAAAGCTTTGACATTGGCTAGAAATTACAGACGGGAAACCATTTGTTTTTTTAATAAAAACAAAAATATATATATGTTCATTTATCTCCCAAATAAGGTTACTGCATATGTGGTGAAAAAATGGAAGAATCATCAAGCTTTTACTTTTGAGACAAGATAAAATATACCAAATCACAGGTTTAATCTAATATGGATAAGCATACGTACATACATTCGCTGACTGTCCAAAATTCAGCAAATGAACACTTAGACTTAAATGGCGATTTAAACCATTAAGGCGATATTTTGAAGACAAATACATGATTACATAATTTTTGAAGAATTCCATGAGCTTTATTTTAAAAGAAAAATGAAATTTGGAGCACAAGTGGATTTCAAGTTATCGCTAATCAAAGTTTGCATTGGAAATGAAGAATTTATACAAACACTAATGATGAAGTTTTATTAAAAGCTTTGACATTGGCTAGAAATTACAGACGGGAAACCATTTGTTTTTTTAATAAAAACAAAAATATATATATGTTCATTTATCTCCCAAATAAGGTTACTGCATATGTGGTGAAAAAATGGAAGAATCATCAAGCTTTTACTTTTGAGACAAGATAAAATATACCAAATCACAGGTTTAATCTAATATGGATAAGCATACGTACATACATTCGCTGACTGTCCAAAATTCAGCAAATGAACACTTAGACTTAAATGGCGATTTAAACCATTAAGGCGATATTTTGAAGACAAATACATGATTACATAATTTTTGAAGAATTCCATGAGCTTTATTTTAAAAGAAAAATGAAATTTGGAGCACAAGTGGATTTCAAGTTATCGCTAATCAAAGTTTGCATTGGAAATGAAGAATTTATACAAACACTAATGATGAAGTTTTATTAAAAGCTTTGACATTGGCTAGAAATTACAGACGGGAAACCATTTGTTTTTTTAATAAAAACAAAAATATATATATGTTCATTTATCTCCCAAATAAGGTTACTGCATATGTGGTGAAAAAATGGAATAATCATCAAGCTTTTACTTTTGAGACAAGATAAAATATACCAAATCACAGGTTTAATCTAATATGGATAAGCATACGTACATACATTCGCTGACTGTCCAAAATTCAGCAAATGAACACTTAGACTTAAATGGCGATTTAAACCATTAAGGCGAGATTTTGAAGACAAATACATGATTACATAATTTTTGAAGAATTCCATGAGCTTTATTTTAAAAGAAAAATGAAATTTGGAGCACAAGTGGATTTCAAGTTATCGCTAATCAAAGTTTGCATTGGAAATGAAGAATTTATACAAACACTAATTATGAAGTTTTATTAAAAGCTTTGACATTGGCTAGAAATTACAGACGGGAAACCATTTGTTTTTTGAATAAAAACAAAAATATATATATGTTCATTTATCTCCCAAATAAGGTTACTGCATATGTGGTGAAAAATGGAAGAATCATCAAGCTTTTACTTTTGAGACAAGATAAAATATACCAAACCACAGGTTTAATCTAATATGGATAAGCATACGTACACACATTCGCTGACTGTCCAAAATTCAGCAAATGAACACTTAGACTTAAATGGCGATTTAAACCATTAAGGCGATATTTTGAAGACAAATACATGTACACATAATTTTTGAAGAATTCCATGAGCTTTATTTTAAAAGAAAAATGAAATTTGGAGCACAAGTGGATTTCAAGTTATCGCTAATCAAAGTTTGCATTGGAAATGAAGAATTTATACAAACACTAATGATGAAGTTTTATTAAAAGCTTTGACATTGGCTAGAAATTACAGACGGGAAACCATTTGTTTTTTGAATAAAAACAAAAATATATATATGTTCATTTATCTCCCAAATAAGGTTACTGCATATGTGGTGAAAAATGGAAGAATCATCAAGCTTTTACTTTTGAGACAAGATAAAATATACCAAATCACAGGTTTAATCTAATATGGATAAGCATACGTACATACATTCGCCGACTGTCCAAAATTCAGCAAATGAACACTTAGACTTAAATGGCGATTTAAACCATTAAGGCGAGATTTTGAAGACAAATACATGATTACATAATTTTTGAAGAATTCCATGAGCTTTATTTTAAAAGAAAAATGAAATTTGGAGCACAAGTGGATTTCAAGTTATCGCTAATCAAAGTTTGCATTGGAAATGAAGAATTTATACAAACACTAATGATGAAGTTTTATTAAAAGCTTTGACATTGGCTAGAAATTACAGACGGGAAACCATTTGTTTTTTTAATAAAAACAAAAATATATATATGTTCATTTATCTCCCAAATAAGGTTACTGCATATGTGGTGAAAAAATGGAAGAATCATCAAGCTTTTACTTTTGAGACAAGATAAAATATACCAAATCACAGGTTTAATCTAATATGGATAAGCATACGTACATACATTCGCTGACTGTCCAAAATTCAGCAAATGAACACTTAGACTTAAATGGCGATTTAAACCATTAAGGCGATATTTTGAAGACAAATACATGATTACATAATTTTTGAAGAATTCCATGAGCTTTATTTTAAAAGAAAAATGAAATTTGGAGCACAAGTGGATTTCAAGTTATCGCTAATCAAAGTTTGCATTGGAAATGAAGAATTTATACAAACACTAATGATGAAGTTTTATTAAAAGCTTTGACATTGGCTAGAAATTACAGACGGGAAACCATTTGTTTTTTTAATAAAAACAAAAATATATATATGTTCATTTATCTCCCAAATAAGGTTACTGCATATGTGGTGAAAAAATGGAATAATCATCAAGCTTTTACTTTTGAGACAAGATAAAATATACCAAATCACAGGTTTAATCTAATATGGATAAGCATACGTACATACATTCGCTGACTGTCCAAAATTCAGCAAATGAACACTTAGACTTAAATGGCGATTTAAACCATTAAGGCGAGATTTTGAAGACAAATACATGATTACATAATTTTTGAAGAATTCCATGAGCTTTATTTTAAAAGAAAAATGAAATTTGGAGCACAAGTGGATTTCAAGTTATCGCTAATCAAAGTTTGCATTGGAAATGAAGAATTTATACAAACACTAATTATGAAGTTTTATTAAAAGCTTTGACATTGGCTAGAAATTACAGACGGGAAACCATTTGTTTTTTGAATAAAAACAAAAATATATATATGTTCATTTATCTCCCAAATAAGGTTACTGCATATGTGGTGAAAAATGGAAGAATCATCAAGCTTTTACTTTTGAGACAAGATAAAATATACCAAACCACAGGTTTAATCTAATATGGATAAGCATACGTACACACATTCGCTGACTGTCCAAAATTCAGCAAATGAACACTTAGACTTAAATGGCGATTTAAACCATTAAGGCGATATTTTGAAGACAAATACATGATTACATAATTTTTGAAGAATTCCATGAGCTTTATTTTAAAAGAAAAATGAAATTTGGAGCACAAGTGGATTTCAAGTTATCGCTAATCAAAGTTTGCATTGGAAATGAAGAATTTATACAAACACTAATGATGAAGTTTTATTAAAAGCTTTGACATTGGCTAGAAATTACAGACGGGAAACCATTTGTTTTTTGAATAAAAACAAAAATATATATATGTTCATTTATCTCCCAAATAAGGTTACTGCATATGTGGTGAAAAATGGAAGAATCATCAAGCTTTTACTTTTGAGACAAGATAAAATATACCAAACCACAGGTTTAATCTAATATGGATAAGCATACGTACACACATTCGCTGACTGTCCAAAATTCAGCAAATGAACACTTAGACTTAAATGGCGATTTAAACCATTAAGGCGAGATTTTGAAGACAAATACATGTACACATAATTTTTGAAGAATTCCATGAGCTTTATTTTAAAAGAAAAATGAAATTTGGAGCACAAGTGGATTTCAAGTTATCGCTAATCAAAGTTTGCATTGGAAATGAAGAATTTATACAAACACTAATGATGAAGTTTTATTAAAAGCTTTGACATTGGCTAGAAATTACAGACGGGAAACCATTTGTTTTTTGAATAAAAACAAAAATATATATATGTTCATTTATCTCCCAAATAAGGTTACTGCATATGTGGTGAAAAATGGAAGAATCATCAAGCTTTTACTTTTGAGACAAGATAAAATATACCAAATCACAGGTTTAATCTAATATGGATAAGCATACGTACATACATTCGCCGACTGTCCAAAATTCAGCAAATGAACACTTAGACTTAAATGGCGATTTAAACCATTAAGGCGAGATTTTGAAGACAAATACATGATTACATAATTTTTGAAGAATTCCATGAGCTTTATTTCAAAAGAAAAATGAAATTTGGAGCACAAGTGGATTTCAAGTTATCGCTAATCAAAGTTTGCATTGGAAATGAAGAATTTATATAAACACTAATTATGAAGTTTTATTAAAAGCTTTGACATTGGCTAGAAATTACAGACGGGAAACCATTTGTTTTTTGAATAAAAACAAAAATATATATATGTTCATTTATCTCCCAAATAAGGTTACTGCATATGTGGTGAAAAATGGAAGAATCATCAAGCTTTTACTTTTGAGACAAGATAAAATATACCAAACCACAGGTTTAATCTAATATGGATAAGCATACGTACACACATTCGCTGACTGTCCAAAATTCAGCAAATGAACACTTAGACTTAAATGGCGATTTAAACCATTAAGGCGATATTTTGAAGACAAATACATGATTACATAATTTTTGAAGAATTCCATGAGCTTTATTTTAAAAGAAAAATGAAATTTGGAGCACAAGTGGATTTCAAGTTATCGCTAATCAAAGTTTGCATTGGAAATGAAGAATTTATACAAACACTAATGATGAAGTTTTATTAAAAGCTTTGACATTGGCTAGAAATTACAGACGGGAAACCATTTGTTTTTTGAATAAAAACAAAAATATATATATGTTCATTTATCTCCCAAATAAGGTTACTGCATATGTGGTGAAAAAATGGAAGAATCATCAAGCTTTTACTTTTGAGACAAGATAAAATATACCAAATCACAGGTTTAATCTAATATGGATAAGCATACGTACATACATTCGCTGACTGTCCAAAATTCAGCAAATGAACACTTAGACTTAAATGGCGATTTAAACCATTAAGGCGATATTTTGAAGACAAATACATGATTACATAATTTTGGAAGAATTCCATGAGCTTTATTTTAAAAGAAAAATGAAATTTGGAGCACAAGTGGATTTCAAGTTATCGCTAATCAAAGTTTGCATTGGAAATGAAGAATTTATACAAACACTAATGATGAAGTTTTATTAAAAGCTTTGACATTGGCTAGAAATTACAGACGGGAAACCATTTGTTTTTTTAATAAAAACAAAAATATATATATGTTCATTTATCTCCCAAATAAGGTTACTGCATATGTGGTGAAAAAATGGAAGAATCATCAAGCTTTTACTTTTGAGACAAGATAAAATATACCAAATCACAGGTTTAATCTAATATGGATAAGCATACGTACATACATTCGCTGACTGTCCAAAATTCAGCAAATGAACACTTAGACTTAAATGGCGATTTAAACCATTAAGGCGATATTTTGAAGACAAATACATGATTACATAATTTTTGAAGAATTCCATGAGCTTTATTTTAAAAGAAAAATGAAATTTGGAGCACAAGTGGATTTCAAGTTATCGCTAATCAAAGTTTGCATTGGAAATGAAGAATTTATACAAACACTAATGATGAAGTTTTATTAAAAGCTTTGACATTGGCTAGAAATTACAGACGGGAAACCATTTGTTTTTTTAATAAAAACAAAAATATATATATGTTCATTTATCTCCCAAATAAGGTTACTGCATATGTGGTGAAAAAATGGAATAATCATCAAGCTTTTACTTTTGAGACAAGATAAAATATACCAAATCACAGGTTTAATCTAATATGGATAAGCATACGTACATACATTCGCTGACTGTCCAAAATTCAGCAAATGAACACTTAGACTTAAATGGCGATTTAAACCATTAAGGCGAGATTTTGAAGACAAATACATGATTACATAATTTTTGAAGAATTCCATGAGCTTTATTTTAAAAGAAAAATGAAATTTGGAGCACAAGTGGATTTCAAGTTATCGCTAATCAAAGTTTGCATTGGAAATGAAGAATTTATACAAACACTAATTATGAAGTTTTATTAAAAGCTTTGACATTGGCTAGAAATTACAGACGGGAAACCATTTGTTTTTTGAATAAAAACAAAAATATATATATGTTCATTTATCTCCCAAATAAGGTTACTGCATATGTGGTGAAAAATGGAAGAATCATCAAGCTTTTACTTTTGAGACAAGATAAAATATACCAAACCACAGGTTTAATCTAATATGGATAAGCATACGTACACACATTCGCTGACTGTCCAAAATTCAGCAAATGAACACTTAGACTTAAATGGCGATTTAAACCATTAAGGCGATATTTTGAAGACAAATACATGTACACATAATTTTTGAAGAATTCCATGAGCTTTATTTTAAAAGAAAAATGAAATTTGGAGCACAAGTGGATTTCAAGTTATCGCTAATCAAAGTTTGCATTGGAAATGAAGAATTTATACAAACACTAATGATGAAGTTTTATTAAAAGCTTTGACATTGGCTAGAAATTACAGACGGGAAACCATTTGTTTTTTGAATAAAAACAAAAATATATATATGTTCATTTATCTCCCAAATAAGGTTACTGCATATGTGGTGAAAAATGGAAGAATCATCAAGCTTTTACTTTTGAGACAAGATAAAATATACCAAATCACAGGTTTAATCTAATATGGATAAGCATACGTACATACATTCGCCGACTGTCCAAAATTCAGCAAATGAACACTTAGACTTAAATGGCGATTTAAACCATTAAGGCGATATTTTGAAGACAAATACATGATTACATAATTTTTGAAGAATTCCATGAGCTTTATTTTAAAAGAAAAATGAAATTTGGAGCACAAGTGGATTTCAAGTTATCGCTAATCAAAGTTTGCATTGGAAATGAAGAATTTATACAAACACTAATGATGAAGTTTTATTAAAAGCTTTGACATTGGCTAGAAATTACAGACGGGAAACCATTTGTTTTTTGAATAAAAACAAAAATATATATATGTTCATTTATCTCCCAAATAAGGTTACTGCATATGTGGTGAAAAATGGAAGAATCATCAAGCTTTTACTTTTGAGACAAGATAAAATATACCAAACCACAGGTTTAATCTAATATGGATAAGCATACGTACACACATTCGCTGACTGTCCAAAATTCAGCAAATGAACACTTAGACTTAAATGGCGATTTAAACCATTAAGGCGAGATTTTGAAGACAAATACATGTACACATAATTTTTGAAGAATTCCATGAGCTTTATTTTAAAAGAAAAATGAAATTTGGAGCACAAGTGGATTTCAAGTTATCGCTAATCAAAGTTTGCATTGGAAATGAAGAATTTATACAAACACTAATGATGAAGTTTTATTAAAAGCTTTGACATTGGCTAGAAATTACAGACGGGAAACCATTTGTTTTTTGAATAAAAACAAAAATATATATATGTTCATTTATCTCCCAAATAAGGTTACTGCATATGTGGTGAAAAATGGAAGAATCATCAAGCTTTTACTTTTGAGACAAGATAAAATATACCAAATCACAGGTTTAATCTAATATGGATAAGCATACGTACATACATTCGCCGACTGTCCAAAATTCAGCAAATGAACACTTAGACTTAAATGGCGATTTAAACCATTAAGGCGAGATTTTGAAGACAAATACATGATTACATAATTTTTGAAGAATTCCATGAGCTTTATTTCAAAAGAAAAATGAAATTTGGAGCACAAGTGGATTTCAAGTTATCGCTAATCAAAGTTTGCATTGGAAATGAAGAATTTATATAAACACTAATTATGAAGTTTTATTAAAAGCTTTGACATTGGCTAGAAATTACAGACGGGAAACCATTTGTTTTTTGAATAAAAACAAAAATATATATATGTTCATTTATCTCCCAAATAAGGTTACTGCATATGTGGTGAAAAATGGAAGAATCATCAAGCTTTTACTTTTGAGACAAGATAAAATATACCAAACCACAGGTTTAATCTAATATGGATAAGCATACGTACACACATTCGCTGACTGTCCAAAATTCAGCAAATGAACACTTAGACTTAAATGGCGATTTAAACCATTAAGGCGATATTTTGAAGACAAATACATGATTACATAATTTTTGAAGAATTCCATGAGCTTTATTTTAAAAGAAAAATGAAATTTGGAGCACAAGTGGATTTCAAGTTATCGCTAATCAAAGTTTGCATTGGAAATGAAGAATTTATACAAACACTAATGATGAAGTTTTATTAAAAGCTTTGACATTGGCTAGAAATTACAGACGGGAAACCATTTGTTTTTTGAATAAAAACAAAAATATATATATGTTCATTTATCTCCCAAATAAGGTTACTGCATATGTGGTGAAAAAATGGAAGAATCATCAAGCTTTTACTTTTGAGACAAGATAAAATATACCAAATCACAGGTTTAATCTAATATGGATAAGCATACGTACATACATTCGCTGACTGTCCAAAATTCAGCAAATGAACACTTAGACTTAAATGGCGATTTAAACCATTAAGGCGATATTTTGAAGACAAATACATGATTACATAATTTTGGAAGAATTCCATGAGCTTTATTTTAAAAGAAAAATGAAATTTGGAGCACAAGTGGATTTCAAGTTATCGCTAATCAAAGTTTGCATTGGAAATGAAGAATTTATACAAACACTAATGATGAAGTTTTATTAAAAGCTTTGACATTGGCTAGAAATTACAGACGGGAAACCATTTGTTTTTTTAATAAAAACAAAAATATATATATGTTCATTTATCTCCCAAATAAGGTTACTGCATATGTGGTGAAAAAATGGAAGAATCATCAAGCTTTTACTTTTGAGACAAGATAAAATATACCAAATCACAGGTTTAATCTAATATGGATAAGCATACGTACATACATTCGCTGACTGTCCAAAATTCAGCAAATGAACACTTAGACTTAAATGGCGATTTAAACCATTAAGGCGATATTTTGAAGACAAATACATGATTACATAATTTTTGAAGAATTCCATGAGCTTTATTTTAAAAGAAAAATGAAATTTGGAGCACAAGTGGATTTCAAGTTATCGCTAATCAAAGTTTGCATTGGAAATGAAGAATTTATACAAACACTAATGATGAAGTTTTATTAAAAGCTTTGACATTGGCTAGAAATTACAGACGGGAAACCATTTGTTTTTTTAATAAAAACAAAAATATATATATGTTCATTTATCTCCCAAATAAGGTTACTGCATATGTGGTGAAAAAATGGAATAATCATCAAGCTTTTACTTTTGAGACAAGATAAAATATACCAAATCACAGGTTTAATCTAATATGGATAAGCATACGTACATACATTCGCTGACTGTCCAAAATTCAGCAAATGAACACTTAGACTTAAATGGCGATTTAAACCATTAAGGCGAGATTTTGAAGACAAATACATGATTACATAATTTTTGAAGAATTCCATGAGCTTTATTTTAAAAGAAAAATGAAATTTGGAGCACAAGTGGATTTCAAGTTATCGCTAATCAAAGTTTGCATTGGAAATGAAGAATTTATACAAACACTAATTATGAAGTTTTATTAAAAGCTTTGACATTGGCTAGAAATTACAGACGGGAAACCATTTGTTTTTTGAATAAAAACAAAAATATATATATGTTCATTTATCTCCCAAATAAGGTTACTGCATATGTGGTGAAAAATGGAAGAATCATCAAGCTTTTACTTTTGAGACAAGATAAAATATACCAAACCACAGGTTTAATCTAATATGGATAAGCATACGTACACACATTCGCTGACTGTCCAAAATTCAGCAAATGAACACTTAGACTTAAATGGCGATTTAAACCATTAAGGCGATATTTTGAAGACAAATACATGTACACATAATTTTTGAAGAATTCCATGAGCTTTATTTTAAAAGAAAAATGAAATTTGGAGCACAAGTGGATTTCAAGTTATCGCTAATCAAAGTTTGCATTGGAAATGAAGAATTTATACAAACACTAATGATGAAGTTTTATTAAAAGCTTTGACATTGGCTAGAAATTACAGACGGGAAACCATTTGTTTTTTGAATAAAAACAAAAATATATATATGTTCATTTATCTCCCAAATAAGGTTACTGCATATGTGGTGAAAAATGGAAGAATCATCAAGCTTTTACTTTTGAGACAAGATAAAATATACCAAATCACAGGTTTAATCTAATATGGATAAGCATACGTACATACATTCGCCGACTGTCCAAAATTCAGCAAATGAACACTTAGACTTAAATGGCGATTTAAACCATTAAGGCGAGATTTTGAAGACAAATACATGATTACATAATTTTTGAAGAATTCCATGAGCTTTATTTCAAAAGAAAAATGAAATTTGGAGCACAAGTGGATTTCAAGTTATCGCTAATCAAAGTTTGCATTGGAAATGAAGAATTTATATAAACACTAATTATGAAGTTTTATTAAAAGCTTTGACATTGGCTAGAAATTACAGACGGGAAACCATTTGTTTTTTGAATAAAAACAAAAATATATATATGTTCATTTATCTCCCAAATAAGGTTACTGCATATGTGGTGAAAAATGGAAGAATCATCAAGCTTTTACTTTTGAGACAAGATAAAATATACCAAACCACAGGTTTAATCTAATATGGATAAGCATACGTACACACATTCGCTGACTGTCCAAAATTCAGCAAATGAACACTTAGACTTAAATGGCGATTTAAACCATTAAGGCGATATTTTGAAGACAAATACATGATTACATAATTTTTGAAGAATTCCATGAGCTTTATTTTAAAAGAAAAATGAAATTTGGAGCACAAGTGGATTTCAAGTTATCGCTAATCAAAGTTTGCATTGGAAATGAAGAATTTATACAAACACTAATGATGAAGTTTTATTAAAAGCTTTGACATTGGCTAGAAATTACAGACGGGAAACCATTTGTTTTTTGAATAAAAACAAAAATATATATATGTTCATTTATCTCCCAAATAAGGTTACTGCATATGTGGTGAAAAAATGGAAGAATCATCAAGCTTTTACTTTTGAGACAAGATAAAATATACCAAATCACAGGTTTAATCTAATATGGATAAGCATACGTACATACATTCGCTGACTGTCCAAAATTCAGCAAATGAACACTTAGACTTAAATGGCGATTTAAACCATTAAGGCGATATTTTGAAGACAAATACATGATTACATAATTTTGGAAGAATTCCATGAGCTTTATTTTAAAAGAAAAATGAAATTTGGAGCACAAGTGGATTTCAAGTTATCGCTAATCAAAGTTTGCATTGGAAATGAAGAATTTATACAAACACTAATGATGAAGTTTTATTAAAAGCTTTGACATTGGCTAGAAATTACAGACGGGAAACCATTTGTTTTTTTAATAAAAACAAAAATATATATATGTTCATTTATCTCCCAAATAAGGTTACTGCATATGTGGTGAAAAAATGGAAGAATCATCAAGCTTTTACTTTTGAGACAAGATAAAATATACCAAATCACAGGTTTAATCTAATATGGATAAGCATACGTACATACATTCGCTGACTGTCCAAAATTCAGCAAATGAACACTTAGACTTAAATGGCGATTTAAACCATTAAGGCGATATTTTGAAGACAAATACATGATTACATAATTTTTGAAGAATTCCATGAGCTTTATTTTAAAAGAAAAATGAAATTTGGAGCACAAGTGGATTTCAAGTTATCGCTAATCAAAGTTTGCATTGGAAATGAAGAATTTATACAAACACTAATGATGAAGTTTTATTAAAAGCTTTGACATTGGCTAGAAATTACAGACGGGAAACCATTTGTTTTTTTAATAAAAACAAAAATATATATATGTTCATTTATCTCCCAAATAAGGTTACTGCATATGTGGTGAAAAAATGGAATAATCATCAAGCTTTTACTTTTGAGACAAGATAAAATATACCAAATCACAGGTTTAATCTAATATGGATAAGCATACGTACATACATTCGCTGACTGTCCAAAATTCAGCAAATGAACACTTAGACTTAAATGGCGATTTAAACCATTAAGGCGAGATTTTGAAGACAAATACATGATTACATAATTTTTGAAGAATTCCATGAGCTTTATTTTAAAAGAAAAATGAAATTTGGAGCACAAGTGGATTTCAAGTTATCGCTAATCAAAGTTTGCATTGGAAATGAAGAATTTATACAAACACTAATTATGAAGTTTTATTAAAAGCTTTGACATTGGCTAGAAATTACAGACGGGAAACCATTTGTTTTTTGAATAAAAACAAAAATATATATATGTTCATTTATCTCCCAAATAAGGTTACTGCATATGTGGTGAAAAAATGGAAGAATCATCAAGCTTTTACTTTTGAGACAAGATAAAATATACCAAATCACAGGTTTAATCTAATATGGATAAGCATACGTACATACATTCGCTGACTGTCCAAAATTCAGCAAATGAACACTTAGACTTAAATGGCGATTTAAACCATTAAGGCGATATTTTGAAGACAAATACATGATTACATAATTTTTGAAGAATTCCATGAGCTTTATTTTAAAAGAAAAATGAAATTTGGAGCACAAGTGGATTTCAAGTTATCGCTAATCAAAGTTTGCATTGGAAATGAAGAATTTATACAAACACTAATGATGAAGTTTTATTAAAAGCTTTGACATTGGCTAGAAATTACAGACGGGAAACCATTTGTTTTTTTAATAAAAACAAAAATATATATATGTTCATTTATCTCCCAAATAAGGTTACTGCATATGTGGTGAAAAAATGGAATAATCATCAAGCTTTTACTTTTGAGACAAGATAAAATATACCAAATCACAGGTTTAATCTAATATGGATAAGCATACGTACATACATTCGCTGACTGTCCAAAATTCAGCAAATGAACACTTAGACTTAAATGGCGATTTAAACCATTAAGGCGAGATTTTGAAGACAAATACATGATTACATAATTTTTGAAGAATTCCATGAGCTTTATTTTAAAAGAAAAATGAAATTTGGAGCACAAGTGGATTTCAAGTTATCGCTAATCAAAGTTTGCATTGGAAATGAAGAATTTATACAAACACTAATTATGAAGTTTTATTAAAAGCTTTGACATTGGCTAGAAATTACAGACGGGAAACCATTTGTTTTTTGAATAAAAACAAAAATATATATATGTTCATTTATCTCCCAAATAAGGTTACTGCATATGTGGTGAAAAATGGAAGAATCATCAAGCTTTTACTTTTGAGACAAGATAAAATATACCAAACCACAGGTTTAATCTAATATGGATAAGCATACGTACACACATTCGCTGACTGTCCAAAATTCAGCAAATGAACACTTAGACTTAAATGGCGATTTAAACCATTAAGGCGATATTTTGAAGACAAATACATGTACACATAATTTTTGAAGAATTCCATGAGCTTTATTTTAAAAGAAAAATGAAATTTGGAGCACAAGTGGATTTCAAGTTATCGCTAATCAAAGTTTGCATTGGAAATGAAGAATTTATACAAACACTAATGATGAAGTTTTATTAAAAGCTTTGACATTGGCTAGAAATTACAGACGGGAAACCATTTGTTTTTTTAATAAAAACAAAAATATATATATGTTCATTTATCTCCCAAATAAGGTTACTGCATATGTGGTGAAAAAATGGAAGAATCATCAAGCTTTTACTTTTGAGACAAGATAAAATATACCAAATCACAGGTTTAATCTAATATGGATAAGCATACGTACATACATTCGCTGACTGTCCAAAATTCAGCAAATGAACACTTAGACTTAAATGGCGATTTAAACCATTAAGGCGATATTTTGAAGACAAATACATGATTACATAATTTTTGAAGAATTCCATGAGCTTTATTTTAAAAGAAAAATGAAATTTGGAGCACAAGTGGATTTCAAGTTATCGCTAATCAAAGTTTGCATTGGAAATGAAGAATTTATACAAACACTAATGATGAAGTTTTATTAAAAGCTTTGACATTGGCTAGAAATTACAGACGGGAAACCATTTGTTTTTTTAATAAAAACAAAAATATATATATGTTCATTTATCTCCCAAATAAGGTTACTGCATATGTGGTGAAAAAATGGAATAATCATCAAGCTTTTACTTTTGAGACAAGATAAAATATACCAAATCACAGGTTTAATCTAATATGGATAAGCATACGTACATACATTCGCTGACTGTCCAAAATTCAGCAAATGAACACTTAGACTTAAATGGCGATTTAAACCATTAAGGCGAGATTTTGAAGACAAATACATGATTACATAATTTTTGAAGAATTCCATGAGCTTTATTTTAAAAGAAAAATGAAATTTGGAGCACAAGTGGATTTCAAGTTATCGCTAATCAAAGTTTGCATTGGAAATGAAGAATTTATACAAACACTAATTATGAAGTTTTATTAAAAGCTTTGACATTGGCTAGAAATTACAGACGGGAAACCATTTGTTTTTTGAATAAAAACAAAAATATATATATGTTCATTTATCTCCCAAATAAGGTTACTGCATATGTGGTGAAAAATGGAAGAATCATCAAGCTTTTACTTTTGAGACAAGATAAAATATACCAAACCACAGGTTTAATCTAATATGGATAAGCATACGTACACACATTCGCTGACTGTCCAAAATTCAGCAAATGAACACTTAGACTTAAATGGCGATTTAAACCATTAAGGCGATATTTTGAAGACAAATACATGTACACATAATTTTTGAAGAATTCCATGAGCTTTATTTTAAAAGAAAAATGAAATTTGGAGCACAAGTGGATTTCAAGTTATCGCTAATCAAAGTTTGCATTGGAAATGAAGAATTTATACAAACACTAATGATGAAGTTTTATTAAAAGCTTTGACATTGGCTAGAAATTACAGACGGGAAACCATTTGTTTTTTGAATAAAAACAAAAATATATATATGTTCATTTATCTCCCAAATAAGGTTACTGCATATGTGGTGAAAAATGGAAGAATCATCAAGCTTTTACTTTTGAGACAAGATAAAATATACCAAATCACAGGTTTAATCTAATATGGATAAGCATACGTACATACATTCGCCGACTGTCCAAAATTCAGCAAATGAACACTTAGACTTAAATGGCGATTTAAACCATTAAGGCGAGATTTTGAAGACAAATACATGATTACATAATTTTTGAAGAATTCCATGAGCTTTATTTTAAAAGAAAAATGAAATTTGGAGCACAAGTGGATTTCAAGTTATCGCTAATCAAAGTTTGCATTGGAAATGAAGAATTTATACAAACACTAATGATGAAGTTTTATTAAAAGCTTTGACATTGGCTAGAAATTACAGACGGGAAACCATTTGTTTTTTTAATAAAAACAAAAATATATATATGTTCATTTATCTCCCAAATAAGGTTACTGCATATGTGGTGAAAAAATGGAAGAATCATCAAGCTTTTACTTTTGAGACAAGATAAAATATACCAAATCACAGGTTTAATCTAATATGGATAAGCATACGTACATACATTCGCTGACTGTCCAAAATTCAGCAAATGAACACTTAGACTTAAATGGCGATTTAAACCATTAAGGCGATATTTTGAAGACAAATACATGATTACATAATTTTTGAAGAATTCCATGAGCTTTATTTTAAAAGAAAAATGAAATTTGGAGCACAAGTGGATTTCAAGTTATCGCTAATCAAAGTTTGCATTGGAAATGAAGAATTTATACAAACACTAATGATGAAGTTTTATTAAAAGCTTTGACATTGGCTAGAAATTACAGACGGGAAACCATTTGTTTTTTTAATAAAAACAAAAATATATATATGTTCATTTATCTCCCAAATAAGGTTACTGCATATGTGGTGAAAAAATGGAAGAATCATCAAGCTTTTACTTTTGAGACAAGATAAAATATACCAAATCACAGGTTTAATCTAATATGGATAAGCATACGTACATACATTCGCTGACTGTCCAAAATTCAGCAAATGAACACTTAGACTTAAATGGCGATTTAAACCATTAAGGCGATATTTTGAAGACAAATACATGATTACATAATTTTTGAAGAATTCCATGAGCTTTATTTTAAAAGAAAAATGAAATTTGGAGCACAAGTGGATTTCAAGTTATCGCTAATCAAAGTTTGCATTGGAAATGAAGAATTTATACAAACACTAATGATGAAGTTTTATTAAAAGCTTTGACATTGGCTAGAAATTACAGACGGGAAACCATTTGTTTTTTTAATAAAAACAAAAATATATATATGTTCATTTATCTCCCAAATAAGGTTACTGCATATGTGGTGAAAAAATGGAATAATCATCAAGCTTTTACTTTTGAGACAAGATAAAATATACCAAATCACAGGTTTAATCTAATATGGATAAGCATACGTACATACATTCGCTGACTGTCCAAAATTCAGCAAATGAACACTTAGACTTAAATGGCGATTTAAACCATTAAGGCGAGATTTTGAAGACAAATACATGATTACATAATTTTTGAAGAATTCCATGAGCTTTATTTTAAAAGAAAAATGAAATTTGGAGCACAAGTGGATTTCAAGTTATCGCTAATCAAAGTTTGCATTGGAAATGAAGAATTTATACAAACACTAATTATGAAGTTTTATTAAAAGCTTTGACATTGGCTAGAAATTACAGACGGGAAACCATTTGTTTTTTGAATAAAAACAAAAATATATATATGTTCATTTATCTCCCAAATAAGGTTACTGCATATGTGGTGAAAAATGGAAGAATCATCAAGCTTTTACTTTTGAGACAAGATAAAATATACCAAACCACAGGTTTAATCTAATATGGATAAGCATACGTACACACATTCGCTGACTGTCCAAAATTCAGCAAATGAACACTTAGACTTAAATGGCGATTTAAACCATTAAGGCGATATTTTGAAGACAAATACATGTACACATAATTTTTGAAGAATTCCATGAGCTTTATTTTAAAAGAAAAATGAAATTTGGAGCACAAGTGGATTTCAAGTTATCGCTAATCAAAGTTTGCATTGGAAATGAAGAATTTATACAAACACTAATGATGAAGTTTTATTAAAAGCTTTGACATTGGCTAGAAATTACAGACGGGAAACCATTTGTTTTTTGAATAAAAACAAAAATATATATATGTTCATTTATCTCCCAAATAAGGTTACTGCATATGTGGTGAAAAATGGAAGAATCATCAAGCTTTTACTTTTGAGACAAGATAAAATATACCAAATCACAGGTTTAATCTAATATGGATAAGCATACGTACATACATTCGCCGACTGTCCAAAATTCAGCAAATGAACACTTAGACTTAAATGGCGATTTAAACCATTAAGGCGAGATTTTGAAGACAAATACATGATTACATAATTTTTGAAGAATTCCATGAGCTTTATTTTAAAAGAAAAATGAAATTTGGAGCACAAGTGGATTTCAAGTTATCGCTAATCAAAGTTTGCATTGGAAATGAAGAATTTATACAAACACTAATGATGAAGTTTTATTAAAAGCTTTGACATTGGCTAGAAATTACAGACGGGAAACCATTTGTTTTTTTAATAAAAACAAAAATATATATATGTTCATTTATCTCCCAAATAAGGTTACTGCATATGTGGTGAAAAAATGGAAGAATCATCAAGCTTTTACTTTTGAGACAAGATAAAATATACCAAATCACAGGTTTAATCTAATATGGATAAGCATACGTACATACATTCGCTGACTGTCCAAAATTCAGCAAATGAACACTTAGACTTAAATGGCGATTTAAACCATTAAGGCGATATTTTGAAGACAAATACATGATTACATAATTTTTGAAGAATTCCATGAGCTTTATTTTAAAAGAAAAATGAAATTTGGAGCACAAGTGGATTTCAAGTTATCGCTAATCAAAGTTTGCATTGGAAATGAAGAATTTATACAAACACTAATGATGAAGTTTTATTAAAAGCTTTGACATTGGCTAGAAATTACAGACGGGAAACCATTTGTTTTTTTAATAAAAACAAAAATATATATATGTTCATTTATCTCCCAAATAAGGTTACTGCATATGTGGTGAAAAAATGGAAGAATCATCAAGCTTTTACTTTTGAGACAAGATAAAATATACCAAATCACAGGTTTAATCTAATATGGATAAGCATACGTACATACATTCGCTGACTGTCCAAAATTCAGCAAATGAACACTTAGACTTAAATGGCGATTTAAACCATTAAGGCGATATTTTGAAGACAAATACATGATTACATAATTTTTGAAGAATTCCATGAGCTTTATTTTAAAAGAAAAATGAAATTTGGAGCACAAGTGGATTTCAAGTTATCGCTAATCAAAGTTTGCATTGGAAATGAAGAATTTATACAAACACTAATGATGAAGTTTTATTAAAAGCTTTGACATTGGCTAGAAATTACAGACGGGAAACCATTTGTTTTTTTAATAAAAACAAAAATATATATATGTTCATTTATCTCCCAAATAAGGTTACTGCATATGTGGTGAAAAAATGGAATAATCATCAAGCTTTTACTTTTGAGACAAGATAAAATATACCAAATCACAGGTTTAATCTAATATGGATAAGCATACGTACATACATTCGCTGACTGTCCAAAATTCAGCAAATGAACACTTAGACTTAAATGGCGATTTAAACCATTAAGGCGAGATTTTGAAGACAAATACATGATTACATAATTTTTGAAGAATTCCATGAGCTTTATTTTAAAAGAAAAATGAAATTTGGAGCACAAGTGGATTTCAAGTTATCGCTAATCAAAGTTTGCATTGGAAATGAAGAATTTATACAAACACTAATTATGAAGTTTTATTAAAAGCTTTGACATTGGCTAGAAATTACAGACGGGAAACCATTTGTTTTTTGAATAAAAACAAAAATATATATATGTTCATTTATCTCCCAAATAAGGTTACTGCATATGTGGTGAAAAATGGAAGAATCATCAAGCTTTTACTTTTGAGACAAGATAAAATATACCAAACCACAGGTTTAATCTAATATGGATAAGCATACGTACACACATTCGCTGACTGTCCAAAATTCAGCAAATGAACACTTAGACTTAAATGGCGATTTAAACCATTAAGGCGATATTTTGAAGACAAATACATGTACACATAATTTTTGAAGAATTCCATGAGCTTTATTTTAAAAGAAAAATGAAATTTGGAGCACAAGTGGATTTCAAGTTATCGCTAATCAAAGTTTGCATTGGAAATGAAGAATTTATACAAACACTAATGATGAAGTTTTATTAAAAGCTTTGACATTGGCTAGAAATTACAGACGGGAAACCATTTGTTTTTTGAATAAAAACAAAAATATATATATGTTCATTTATCTCCCAAATAAGGTTACTGCATATGTGGTGAAAAATGGAAGAATCATCAAGCTTTTACTTTTGAGACAAGATAAAATATACCAAATCACAGGTTTAATCTAATATGGATAAGCATACGTACATACATTCGCCGACTGTCCAAAATTCAGCAAATGAACACTTAGACTTAAATGGCGATTTAAACCATTAAGGCGAGATTTTGAAGACAAATACATGATTACATAATTTTTGAAGAATTCCATGAGCTTTATTTTAAAAGAAAAATGAAATTTGGAGCACAAGTGGATTTCAAGTTATCGCTAATCAAAGTTTGCATTGGAAATGAAGAATTTATACAAACACTAATGATGAAGTTTTATTAAAAGCTTTGACATTGGCTAGAAATTACAGACGGGAAACCATTTGTTTTTTTAATAAAAACAAAAATATATATATGTTCATTTATCTCCCAAATAAGGTTACTGCATATGTGGTGAAAAAATGGAAGAATCATCAAGCTTTTACTTTTGAGACAAGATAAAATATACCAAATCACAGGTTTAATCTAATATGGATAAGCATACGTACATACATTCGCTGACTGTCCAAAATTCAGCAAATGAACACTTAGACTTAAATGGCGATTTAAACCATTAAGGCGATATTTTGAAGACAAATACATGATTACATAATTTTTGAAGAATTCCATGAGCTTTATTTTAAAAGAAAAATGAAATTTGGAGCACAAGTGGATTTCAAGTTATCGCTAATCAAAGTTTGCATTGGAAATGAAGAATTTATACAAACACTAATGATGAAGTTTTATTAAAAGCTTTGACATTGGCTAGAAATTACAGACGGGAAACCATTTGTTTTTTTAATAAAAACAAAAATATATATATGTTCATTTATCTCCCAAATAAGGTTACTGCATATGTGGTGAAAAAATGGAATAATCATCAAGCTTTTACTTTTGAGACAAGATAAAATATACCAAATCACAGGTTTAATCTAATATGGATAAGCATACGTACATACATTCGCTGACTGTCCAAAATTCAGCAAATGAACACTTAGACTTAAATGGCGATTTAAACCATTAAGGCGAGATTTTGAAGACAAATACATGATTACATAATTTTTGAAGAATTCCATGAGCTTTATTTTAAAAGAAAAATGAAATTTGGAGCACAAGTGGATTTCAAGTTATCGCTAATCAAAGTTTGCATTGGAAATGAAGAATTTATACAAACACTAATTATGAAGTTTTATTAAAAGCTTTGACATTGGCTAGAAATTACAGACGGGAAACCATTTGTTTTTTGAATAAAAACAAAAATATATATATGTTCATTTATCTCCCAAATAAGGTTACTGCATATGTGGTGAAAAATGGAAGAATCATCAAGCTTTTACTTTTGAGACAAGATAAAATATACCAAACCACAGGTTTAATCTAATATGGATAAGCATACGTACACACATTCGCTGACTGTCCAAAATTCAGCAAATGAACACTTAGACTTAAATGGCGATTTAAACCATTAAGGCGATATTTTGAAGACAAATACATGTACACATAATTTTTGAAGAATTCCATGAGCTTTATTTTAAAAGAAAAATGAAATTTGGAGCACAAGTGGATTTCAAGTTATCGCTAATCAAAGTTTGCATTGGAAATGAAGAATTTATACAAACACTAATGATGAAGTTTTATTAAAAGCTTTGACATTGGCTAGAAATTACAGACGGGAAACCATTTGTTTTTTGAATAAAAACAAAAATATATATATGTTCATTTATCTCCCAAATAAGGTTACTGCATATGTGGTGAAAAATGGAAGAATCATCAAGCTTTTACTTTTGAGACAAGATAAAATATACCAAATCACAGGTTTAATCTAATATGGATAAGCATACGTACATACATTCGCCGACTGTCCAAAATTCAGCAAATGAACACTTAGACTTAAATGGCGATTTAAACCATTAAGGCGAGATTTTGAAGACAAATACATGATTACATAATTTTTGAAGAATTCCATGAGCTTTATTTTAAAAGAAAAATGAAATTTGGAGCACAAGTGGATTTCAAGTTATCGCTAATCAAAGTTTGCATTGGAAATGAAGAATTTATACAAACACTAATGATGAAGTTTTATTAAAAGCTTTGACATTGGCTAGAAATTACAGACGGGAAACCATTTGTTTTTTTAATAAAAACAAAAATATATATATGTTCATTTATCTCCCAAATAAGGTTACTGCATATGTGGTGAAAAAATGGAAGAATCATCAAGCTTTTACTTTTGAGACAAGATAAAATATACCAAATCACAGGTTTAATCTAATATGGATAAGCATACGTACATACATTCGCTGACTGTCCAAAATTCAGCAAATGAACACTTAGACTTAAATGGCGATTTAAACCATTAAGGCGATATTTTGAAGACAAATACATGATTACATAATTTTTGAAGAATTCCATGAGCTTTATTTTAAAAGAAAAATGAAATTTGGAGCACAAGTGGATTTCAAGTTATCGCTAATCAAAGTTTGCATTGGAAATGAAGAATTTATACAAACACTAATGATGAAGTTTTATTAAAAGCTTTGACATTGGCTAGAAATTACAGACGGGAAACCATTTGTTTTTTTAATAAAAACAAAAATATATATATGTTCATTTATCTCCCAAATAAGGTTACTGCATATGTGGTGAAAAAATGGAAGAATCATCAAGCTTTTACTTTTGAGACAAGATAAAATATACCAAATCACAGGTTTAATCTAATATGGATAAGCATACGTACATACATTCGCTGACTGTCCAAAATTCAGCAAATGAACACTTAGACTTAAATGGCGATTTAAACCATTAAGGCGATATTTTGAAGACAAATACATGATTACATAATTTTTGAAGAATTCCATGAGCTTTATTTTAAAAGAAAAATGAAATTTGGAGCACAAGTGGATTTCAAGTTATCGCTAATCAAAGTTTGCATTGGAAATGAAGAATTTATACAAACACTAATGATGAAGTTTTATTAAAAGCTTTGACATTGGCTAGAAATTACAGACGGGAAACCATTTGTTTTTTTAATAAAAACAAAAATATATATATGTTCATTTATCTCCCAAATAAGGTTACTGCATATGTGGTGAAAAAATGGAATAATCATCAAGCTTTTACTTTTGAGACAAGATAAAATATACCAAATCACAGGTTTAATCTAATATGGATAAGCATACGTACATACATTCGCTGACTGTCCAAAATTCAGCAAATGAACACTTAGACTTAAATGGCGATTTAAACCATTAAGGCGAGATTTTGAAGACAAATACATGATTACATAATTTTTGAAGAATTCCATGAGCTTTATTTTAAAAGAAAAATGAAATTTGGAGCACAAGTGGATTTCAAGTTATCGCTAATCAAAGTTTGCATTGGAAATGAAGAATTTATACAAACACTAATTATGAAGTTTTATTAAAAGCTTTGACATTGGCTAGAAATTACAGACGGGAAACCATTTGTTTTTTGAATAAAAACAAAAATATATATATGTTCATTTATCTCCCAAATAAGGTTACTGCATATGTGGTGAAAAATGGAAGAATCATCAAGCTTTTACTTTTGAGACAAGATAAAATATACCAAACCACAGGTTTAATCTAATATGGATAAGCATACGTACACACATTCGCTGACTGTCCAAAATTCAGCAAATGAACACTTAGACTTAAATGGCGATTTAAACCATTAAGGCGATATTTTGAAGACAAATACATGTACACATAATTTTTGAAGAATTCCATGAGCTTTATTTTAAAAGAAAAATGAAATTTGGAGCACAAGTGGATTTCAAGTTATCGCTAATCAAAGTTTGCATTGGAAATGAAGAATTTATACAAACACTAATGATGAAGTTTTATTAAAAGCTTTGACATTGGCTAGAAATTACAGACGGGAAACCATTTGTTTTTTGAATAAAAACAAAAATATATATATGTTCATTTATCTCCCAAATAAGGTTACTGCATATGTGGTGAAAAATGGAAGAATCATCAAGCTTTTACTTTTGAGACAAGATAAAATATACCAAATCACAGGTTTAATCTAATATGGATAAGCATACGTACATACATTCGCCGACTGTCCAAAATTCAGCAAATGAACACTTAGACTTAAATGGCGATTTAAACCATTAAGGCGAGATTTTGAAGACAAATACATGATTACATAATTTTTGAAGAATTCCATGAGCTTTATTTTAAAAGAAAAATGAAATTTGGAGCACAAGTGGATTTCAAGTTATCGCTAATCAAAGTTTGCATTGGAAATGAAGAATTTATACAAACACTAATGATGAAGTTTTATTAAAAGCTTTGACATTGGCTAGAAATTACAGACGGGAAACCATTTGTTTTTTTAATAAAAACAAAAATATATATATGTTCATTTATCTCCCAAATAAGGTTACTGCATATGTGGTGAAAAAATGGAAGAATCATCAAGCTTTTACTTTTGAGACAAGATAAAATATACCAAATCACAGGTTTAATCTAATATGGATAAGCATACGTACATACATTCGCTGACTGTCCAAAATTCAGCAAATGAACACTTAGACTTAAATGGCGATTTAAACCATTAAGGCGATATTTTGAAGACAAATACATGATTACATAATTTTTGAAGAATTCCATGAGCTTTATTTTAAAAGAAAAATGAAATTTGGAGCACAAGTGGATTTCAAGTTATCGCTAATCAAAGTTTGCATTGGAAATGAAGAATTTATACAAACACTAATGATGAAGTTTTATTAAAAGCTTTGACATTGGCTAGAAATTACAGACGGGAAACCATTTGTTTTTTTAATAAAAACAAAAATATATATATGTTCATTTATCTCCCAAATAAGGTTACTGCATATGTGGTGAAAAAATGGAATAATCATCAAGCTTTTACTTTTGAGACAAGATAAAATATACCAAATCACAGGTTTAATCTAATATGGATAAGCATACGTACATACATTCGCTGACTGTCCAAAATTCAGCAAATGAACACTTAGACTTAAATGGCGATTTAAACCATTAAGGCGAGATTTTGAAGACAAATACATGATTACATAATTTTTGAAGAATTCCATGAGCTTTATTTTAAAAGAAAAATGAAATTTGGAGCACAAGTGGATTTCAAGTTATCGCTAATCAAAGTTTGCATTGGAAATGAAGAATTTATACAAACACTAATTATGAAGTTTTATTAAAAGCTTTGACATTGGCTAGAAATTACAGACGGGAAACCATTTGTTTTTTGAATAAAAACAAAAATATATATATGTTCATTTATCTCCCAAATAAGGTTACTGCATATGTGGTGAAAAATGGAAGAATCATCAAGCTTTTACTTTTGAGACAAGATAAAATATACCAAACCACAGGTTTAATCTAATATGGATAAGCATACGTACACACATTCGCTGACTGTCCAAAATTCAGCAAATGAACACTTAGACTTAAATGGCGATTTAAACCATTAAGGCGATATTTTGAAGACAAATACATGATTACATAATTTTTGAAGAATTCCATGAGCTTTATTTTAAAAGAAAAATGAAATTTGGAGCACAAGTGGATTTCAAGTTATCGCTAATCAAAGTTTGCATTGGAAATGAAGAATTTATACAAACACTAATGATGAAGTTTTATTAAAAGCTTTGACATTGGCTAGAAATTACAGACGGGAAACCATTTGTTTTTTGAATAAAAACAAAAATATATATATGTTCATTTATCTCCCAAATAAGGTTACTGCATATGTGGTGAAAAATGGAAGAATCATCAAGCTTTTACTTTTGAGACAAGATAAAATATACCAAACCACAGGTTTAATCTAATATGGATAAGCATACGTACACACATTCGCTGACTGTCCAAAATTCAGCAAATGAACACTTAGACTTAAATGGCGATTTAAACCATTAAGGCGAGATTTTGAAGACAAATACATGTACACATAATTTTTGAAGAATTCCATGAGCTTTATTTTAAAAGAAAAATGAAATTTGGAGCACAAGTGGATTTCAAGTTATCGCTAATCAAAGTTTGCATTGGAAATGAAGAATTTATACAAACACTAATGATGAAGTTTTATTAAAAGCTTTGACATTGGCTAGAAATTACAGACGGGAAACCATTTGTTTTTTGAATAAAAACAAAAATATATATATGTTCATTTATCTCCCAAATAAGGTTACTGCATATGTGGTGAAAAATGGAAGAATCATCAAGCTTTTACTTTTGAGACAAGATAAAATATACCAAATCACAGGTTTAATCTAATATGGATAAGCATACGTACATACATTCGCCGACTGTCCAAAATTCAGCAAATGAACACTTAGACTTAAATGGCGATTTAAACCATTAAGGCGAGATTTTGAAGACAAATACATGATTACATAATTTTTGAAGAATTCCATGAGCTTTATTTCAAAAGAAAAATGAAATTTGGAGCACAAGTGGATTTCAAGTTATCGCTAATCAAAGTTTGCATTGGAAATGAAGAATTTATATAAACACTAATTATGAAGTTTTATTAAAAGCTTTGACATTGGCTAGAAATTACAGACGGGAAACCATTTGTTTTTTGAATAAAAACAAAAATATATATATGTTCATTTATCTCCCAAATAAGGTTACTGCATATGTGGTGAAAAATGGAAGAATCATCAAGCTTTTACTTTTGAGACAAGATAAAATATACCAAACCACAGGTTTAATCTAATATGGATAAGCATACGTACACACATTCGCTGACTGTCCAAAATTCAGCAAATGAACACTTAGACTTAAATGGCGATTTAAACCATTAAGGCGATATTTTGAAGACAAATACATGATTACATAATTTTTGAAGAATTCCATGAGCTTTATTTTAAAAGAAAAATGAAATTTGGAGCACAAGTGGATTTCAAGTTATCGCTAATCAAAGTTTGCATTGGAAATGAAGAATTTATACAAACACTAATGATGAAGTTTTATTAAAAGCTTTGACATTGGCTAGAAATTACAGACGGGAAACCATTTGTTTTTTGAATAAAAACAAAAATATATATATGTTCATTTATCTCCCAAATAAGGTTACTGCATATGTGGTGAAAAAATGGAAGAATCATCAAGCTTTTACTTTTGAGACAAGATAAAATATACCAAATCACAGGTTTAATCTAATATGGATAAGCATACGTACATACATTCGCTGACTGTCCAAAATTCAGCAAATGAACACTTAGACTTAAATGGCGATTTAAACCATTAAGGCGATATTTTGAAGACAAATACATGATTACATAATTTTGGAAGAATTCCATGAGCTTTATTTTAAAAGAAAAATGAAATTTGGAGCACAAGTGGATTTCAAGTTATCGCTAATCAAAGTTTGCATTGGAAATGAAGAATTTATACAAACACTAATGATGAAGTTTTATTAAAAGCTTTGACATTGGCTAGAAATTACAGACGGGAAACCATTTGTTTTTTTAATAAAAACAAAAATATATATATGTTCATTTATCTCCCAAATAAGGTTACTGCATATGTGGTGAAAAAATGGAAGAATCATCAAGCTTTTACTTTTGAGACAAGATAAAATATACCAAATCACAGGTTTAATCTAATATGGATAAGCATACGTACATACATTCGCTGACTGTCCAAAATTCAGCAAATGAACACTTAGACTTAAATGGCGATTTAAACCATTAAGGCGATATTTTGAAGACAAATACATGATTACATAATTTTTGAAGAATTCCATGAGCTTTATTTTAAAAGAAAAATGAAATTTGGAGCACAAGTGGATTTCAAGTTATCGCTAATCAAAGTTTGCATTGGAAATGAAGAATTTATACAAACACTAATGATGAAGTTTTATTAAAAGCTTTGACATTGGCTAGAAATTACAGACGGGAAACCATTTGTTTTTTTAATAAAAACAAAAATATATATATGTTCATTTATCTCCCAAATAAGGTTACTGCATATGTGGTGAAAAAATGGAATAATCATCAAGCTTTTACTTTTGAGACAAGATAAAATATACCAAATCACAGGTTTAATCTAATATGGATAAGCATACGTACATACATTCGCTGACTGTCCAAAATTCAGCAAATGAACACTTAGACTTAAATGGCGATTTAAACCATTAAGGCGAGATTTTGAAGACAAATACATGATTACATAATTTTTGAAGAATTCCATGAGCTTTATTTTAAAAGAAAAATGAAATTTGGAGCACAAGTGGATTTCAAGTTATCGCTAATCAAATTTTGCATTGGAAATGAAGAATTTATACAAACACTAATTATGAAGTTTTATTAAAAGCTTTGACATTGGCTAGAAATTACAGACGGGAAACCATTTGTTTTTTGAATAAAAACAAAAATATATATATGTTCATTTATCTCCCAAATAAGGTTACTGCATATGTGGTGAAAAATGGAAGAATCATCAAGCTTTTACTTTTGAGACAAGATAAAATATACCAAACCACAGGTTTAATCTAATATGGATAAGCATACGTACACACATTCGCTGACTGTCCAAAATTCAGCAAATGAACACTTAGACTTAAATGGCGATTTAAACCATTAAGGCGATATTTTGAAGACAAATACATGTACACATAATTTTTGAAGAATTCCATGAGCTTTATTTTAAAAGAAAAATGAAATTTGGAGCACAAGTGGATTTCAAGTTATCGCTAATCAAAGTTTGCATTGGAAATGAAGAATTTATACAAACACTAATGATGAAGTTTTATTAAAAGCTTTGACATTGGCTAGAAATTACAGACGGGAAACCATTTGTTTTTTGAATAAAAACAAAAATATATATATGTTCATTTATCTCCCAAATAAGGTTACTGCATATGTGGTGAAAAATGGAAGAATCATCAAGCTTTTACTTTTGAGACAAGATAAAATATACCAAATCACAGGTTTAATCTAATATGGATAAGCATACGTACATACATTCGCCGACTGTCCAAAATTCAGCAAATGAACACTTAGACTTAAATGGCGATTTAAACCATTAAGGCGAGATTTTGAAGACAAATACATGATTACATAATTTTTGAAGAATTCCATGAGCTTTATTTCAAAAGAAAAATGAAATTTGGAGCACAAGTGGATTTCAAGTTATCGCTAATCAAAGTTTGCATTGGAAATGAAGAATTTATATAAACACTAATTATGAAGTTTTATTAAAAGCTTTGACATTGGCTAGAAATTACAGACGGGAAACCATTTGTTTTTTGAATAAAAACAAAAATATATATATGTTCATTTATCTCCCAAATAAGGTTACTGCATATGTGGTGAAAAATGGAAGAATCATCAAGCTTTTACTTTTGAGACAAGATAAAATATACCAAACCACAGGTTTAATCTAATATGGATAAGCATACGTACACACATTCGCTGACTGTCCAAAATTCAGCAAATGAACACTTAGACTTAAATGGCGATTTAAACCATTAAGGCGATATTTTGAAGACAAATACATGATTACATAATTTTTGAAGAATTCCATGAGCTTTATTTTAAAAGAAAAATGAAATTTGGAGCACAAGTGGATTTCAAGTTATCGCTAATCAAAGTTTGCATTGGAAATGAAGAATTTATACAAACACTAATGATGAAGTTTTATTAAAAGCTTTGACATTGGCTAGAAATTACAGACGGGAAACCATTTGTTTTTTGAATAAAAACAAAAATATATATATGTTCATTTATCTCCCAAATAAGGTTACTGCATATGTGGTGAAAAAATGGAAGAATCATCAAGCTTTTACTTTTGAGACAAGATAAAATATACCAAATCACAGGTTTAATCTAATATGGATAAGCATACGTACATACATTCGCTGACTGTCCAAAATTCAGCAAATGAACACTTAGACTTAAATGGCGATTTAAACCATTAAGGCGATATTTTGAAGACAAATACATGATTACATAATTTTGGAAGAATTCCATGAGCTTTATTTTAAAAGAAAAATGAAATTTGGAGCACAAGTGGATTTCAAGTTATCGCTAATCAAAGTTTGCATTGGAAATGAAGAATTTATAAAAACACTAATGATGAAGTTTTATTAAAAGCTTTGACATTGGCTAGAAATTACAGACGGGAAACCATTTGTTTTTTTAATAAAAACAAAAATATATATATGTTCATTTATCTCCCAAATAAGGTTACTGCATATGTGGTGAAAAAATGGAAGAATCATCAAGCTTTTACTTTTGAGACAAGATAAAATATACCAAATCACAGGTTTAATCTAATATGGATAAGCATACGTACATACATTCGCTGACTGTCCAAAATTCAGCAAATGAACACTTAGACTTAAATGGCGATTTAAACCATTAAGGCGATATTTTGAAGACAAATACATGATTACATAATTTTTGAAGAATTCCATGAGCTTTATTTTAAAAGAAAAATGAAATTTGGAGCACAAGTGGATTTCAAGTTATCGCTAATCAAAGTTTGCATTGGAAATGAAGAATTTATACAAACACTAATGATGAAGTTTTATTAAAAGCTTTGACATTGGCTAGAAATTACAGACGGGAAACCATTTGTTTTTTTAATAAAAACAAAAATATATATATGTTCATTTATCTCCCAAATAAGGTTACTGCATATGTGGTGAAAAAATGGAATAATCATCAAGCTTTTACTTTTGAGACAAGATAAAATATACCAAATCACAGGTTTAATCTAATATGGATAAGCATACGTACATACATTCGCTGACTGTCCAAAATTCAGCAAATGAACACTTAGACTTAAATGGCGATTTAAACCATTAAGGCGAGATTTTGAAGACAAATACATGATTACATAATTTTTGAAGAATTCCATGAGCTTTATTTTAAAAGAAAAATGAAATTTGGAGCACAAGTGGATTTCAAGTTATCGCTAATCAAAGTTTGCATTGGAAATGAAGAATTTATACAAACACTAATTATGAAGTTTTATTAAAAGCTTTGACATTGGCTAGAAATTACAGACGGGAAACCATTTGTTTTTTGAATAAAAACAAAAATATATATATGTTCATTTATCTCCCAAATAAGGTTACTGCATATGTGGTGAAAAATGGAAGAATCATCAAGCTTTTACTTTTGAGACAAGATAAAATATACCAAACCACAGGTTTAATCTAATATGGATAAGCATACGTACACACATTCGCTGACTGTCCAAAATTCAGCAAATGAACACTTAGACTTAAATGGCGATTTAAACCATTAAGGCGATATTTTGAAGACAAATACATGATTACATAATTTTTGAAGAATTCCATGAGCTTTATTTTAAAAGAAAAATGAAATTTGGAGCACAAGTGGATTTCAAGTTATCGCTAATCAAAGTTTGCATTGGAAACGAAGAATTTATACAAACACTAATTATGAAGTTTTATTAAAAGCTTTGACATTGGCTAGAAATTACAGACGGGAAACCATTTGTTTTTTTAATAAAAACAAAAATATATATATGTTCATTTATCTCCCAAATAAGGTTACTGCATATGTGGTGAAAAAATGGAATAATCATCAAGCTTTTACTTTTGAGACAAGATAAAATATACCAAATCACAGGTTTAATCTAATATGGATAAGCATACGTACATACATTCGCTGACTGTCCAAAATTCAGCAAATGAACACTTAGACTTAAATGGCGATTTAAACCATTAAGGCGATATTTTGAAGACAAATACATGATTACATAATTTTTGAAGAATTCCATGAGCTTTATTTTAAAAGAAAAATGAAATTTGGAGCACAAGTGGATTTCAAGTTATCGCTAATCAAAGTTTGCATTGGAAATGAAGAATTTATACAAACACTAATGATGAAGTTTTATTAAAAGCTTTGACATTGGCTAGAAATTACAGACGGGAAACCATTTGTTTTTTTAATAAAAACAAAAATATATATATGTTCATTTATCTCCCAAATAAGGTTACTGCATATGTGGTGAAAAAATGGAATAATCATCAAGCTTTTACTTTTGAGACAAGATAAAATATACCAAATCACAGGTTTAATCTAATATGGATAAGCATACGTACATACATTCGCTGACTGTCCAAAATTCAGCAAATGAACACTTAGACTTAAATGGCGATTTAAACCATTAAGGCGAGATTTTGAAGACAAATACATGATTACATAATTTTTGAAGAATTCCATGAGCTTTATTTTAAAAGAAAAATGAAATTTGGAGCACAAGTGGATTTCAAGTTATCGCTAATCAAAGTTTGCATTGGAAATGAAGAATTTATACAAACACTAATTATGAAGTTTTATTAAAAGCTTTGACATTGGCTAGAAATTACAGACGGGAAACCATTTGTTTTTTGAATAAAAACAAAAATATATATATGTTCATTTATCTCCCAAATAAGGTTACTGCATATGTGGTGAAAAATGGAAGAATCATCAAGCTTTTACTTTTGAGACAAGATAAAATATACCAAACCACAGGTTTAATCTAATATGGATAAGCATACGTACACACATTCGCTGACTGTCCAAAATTCAGCAAATGAACACTTAGACTTAAATGGCGATTTAAACCATTAAGGCGATATTTTGAAGACAAATACATGATTACATAATTTTTGAAGAATTCCATGAGCTTTATTTTAAAAGAAAAATGAAATTTGGAGCACAAGTGGATTTCAAGTTATCGCTAATCAAAGTTTGCATTGGAAACGAAGAATTTATACAAACACTAATTATGAAGTTTTATTAAAAGCTTTGACATTGGCTAGAAATTACAGACGGGAAACCATTTGTTTTTTTAATAAAAACAAAAATATATATATGTTCATTTATCTCCCAAATAAGGTTACTGCATATGTGGTGAAAAAATGGAATAATCATCAAGCTTTTACTTTTGAGACAAGATAAAATATACCAAATCACAGGTTGAATCTAATATGGATAAGCATACGTACATACATTCGCTGACTGTCCAAAATTCAGCAAATGAACACTTAGACTTAAATGGCGATTTAAACCATTAAGGCGATATTTTGAAGACAAATACATGATTACATAATTTTTGAAGAATTCCATGAGCTTTATTTTAAAAGAAAAATGAAATTTGGAGCACAAGTGGATTTCAAGTTATCGCTAATCAAAGTTTGCATTGGAAATGAAGAATTTATACAAACACTAATGATGAAGTTTTATTAAAAGCTTTGACATTGGCTAGAAATTACAGACGGGAAACCATTTGTTTTTTTAATAAAAACAAAAATATATATATGTTCATTTATCTCCCAAATAAGGTTACTGCATATGTGGTGAAAAAATGGAATAATCATCAAGCTTTTACTTTTGAGACAAGATAAAATATACCAAATCACAGGTTTAATCTAATATGGATAAGCATACGTACATACATTCGCTGACTGTCCAAAATTCAGCAAATGAACACTTAGACTTAAATGGCGATTTAAACCATTAAGGCGAGATTTTGAAGACAAATACATGATTACATAATTTTTGAAGAATTCCATGAGCTTTATTTTAAAAGAAAAATGAAATTTGGAGCACAAGTGGATTTCAAGTTATCGCTAATCAAAGTTTGCATTGGAAATGAAGAATTTATACAAACACTAATTATGAAGTTTTATTAAAAGCTTTGACATTGGCTAGAAATTACAGACGGGAAACCATTTGTTTTTTGAATAAAAACAAAAATATATATATGTTCATTTATCTCCCAAATAAGGTTACTGCATATGTGGTGAAAAATGGAAGAATCATCAAGCTTTTACTTTTGAGACAAGATAAAATATACCAAACCACAGGTTTAATCTAATATGGATAAGCATACGTACATACATTCGCCGACTGTCCAAAATTCAGCAAATGAACACTTAGACTTAAATGGCGATTTAAACCATTAAGGCGATATTTTGAAGACAAATACATGATTACATAATTTTTGAAGAATTCCATGAGCTTTATTTTAAAAGAAAAATGAAATTTGGAGCACAAGTGGATTTCAAGTTATCGCTAATCAAAGTTTGCATTGGAAATGAAGAATTTATACAAACACTAATGATGAAGTTTTATTAAAAGCTTTGACATTGGCTAGAAATTACAGACGGGAAACCATTTGTTTTTTTAATAAAAACAAAAATATATATATGTTCATTTATCTCCCAAATAAGGTTACTGCATATGTGGTGAAAAAATGGAATAATCATCAAGCTTTTACTTTTGAGACAAGATAAAATATACCAAATCACAGGTTTAATCTAATATGGATAAGCATACGTACATACATTCGCTGACTGTCCAAAATTCAGCAAATGAACACTTAGACTTAAATGGCGATTTAAACCATTAAGGCGAGATTTTGAAGACAAATACATGATTACATAATTTTTGAAGAATTCCATGAGCTTTATTTTAAAAGAAAAATGAAATTTGGAGCACAAGTGGATTTCAAGTTATCGCTAATCAAAGTTTGCATTGGAAATGAAGAATTTATACAAACACTAATTATGAAGTTTTATTAAAAGCTTTGACATTGGCTAGAAATTACAGACGGGAAACCATTTGTTTTTTGAATAAAAACAAAAATATATATATGTTCATTTATCTCCCAAATAAGGTTACTGCATATGTGGTGAAAAATGGAAGAATCATCAAGCTTTTACTTTTGAGACAAGATAAAATATACCAAACCACAGGTTTAATCTAATATGGATAAGCATACGTACACACATTCGCTGACTGTCCAAAATTCAGCAAATGAACACTTAGACTTAAATGGCGATTTAAACCATTAAGGCGATATTTTGAAGACAAATACATGATTACATAATTTTTGAAGAATTCCATGAGCTTTATTTTAAAAGAAAAATGAAATTTGGAGCACAAGTGGATTTCAAGTTATCGCTAATCAAAGTTTGCATTGGAAACGAAGAATTTATACAAACACTAATTATGAAGTTTTATTAAAAGCTTTGACATTGGCTAGAAATTACAGACGGGAAACCATTTGTTTTTTTAATAAAAACAAAAATATATATATGTTCATTTATCTCCCAAATAAGGTTACTGCATATGTGGTGAAAAAATGGAATAATCATCAAGCTTTTACTTTTGAGACAAGATAAAATATACCAAATCACAGGTTGAATCTAATATGGATAAGCATACGTACATACATTCGCTGACTGTCCAAAATTCAGCAAATGAACACTTAGACTTAAATGGCGATTTAAACCATTAAGGCGATATTTTGAAGACAAATACATGATTACATAATTTTTGAAGAATTCCATGAGCTTTATTTTAAAAGAAAAATGAAATTTGGAGCACAAGTGGATTTCAAGTTATCGCTAATCAAAGTTTGCATTGGAAATGAAGAATTTATACAAACACTAATGATGAAGTTTTATTAAAAGCTTTGACATTGGCTAGAAATTACAGACGGGAAACCATTTGTTTTTTTAATAAAAACAAAAATATATATATGTTCATTTATCTCCCAAATAAGGTTACTGCATATGTGGTGAAAAAATGGAATAATCATCAAGCTTTTACTTTTGAGACAAGATAAAATATACCAAATCACAGGTTTAATCTAATATGGATAAGCATACGTACATACATTCGCTGACTGTCCAAAATTCAGCAAATGAACACTTAGACTTAAATGGCGATTTAAACCATTAAGGCGAGATTTTGAAGACAAATACATGATTACATAATTTTTGAAGAATTCCATGAGCTTTATTTTAAAAGAAAAATGAAATTTGGAGCACAAGTGGATTTCAAGTTATCGCTAATCAAAGTTTGCATTGGAAATGAAGAATTTATACAAACACTAATTATGAAGTTTTATTAAAAGCTTTGACATTGGCTAGAAATTACAGACGGGAAACCATTTGTTTTTTGAATAAAAACAAAAATATATATATGTTCATTTATCTCCCAAATAAGGTTACTGCATATGTGGTGAAAAATGGAAGAATCATCAAGCTTTTACTTTTGAGACAAGATAAAATATACCAAACCACAGGTTTAATCTAATATGGATAAGCATACGTACACACATTCGCTGACTGTCCAAAATTCAGCAAATGAACACTTAGACTTAAATGGCGATTTAAACCATTAAGGCGATATTTTGAAGACAAATACATGATTACATAATTTTTGAAGAATTCCATGAGCTTTATTTTAAAAGAAAAATGAAATTTGGAGCACAAGTGGATTTCAAGTTATCGCTAATCAAAGTTTGCATTGGAAACGAAGAATTTATACAAACACTAATTATGAAGTTTTATTAAAAGCTTTGACATTGGCTAGAAATTACAGACGGGAAACCATTTGTTTTTTTAATAAAAACAAAAATATATATATGTTCATTTATCTCCCAAATAAGGTTACTGCATATGTGGTGAAAAAATGGAATAATCATCAAGCTTTTACTTTTGAGACAAGATAAAATATACCAAATCACAGGTTTAATCTAATATGGATAAGCATACGTACATACATTCGCTGACTGTCCAAAATTCAGCAAATGAACACTTAGACTTAAATGGCGATTTAAACCATTAAGGCGATATTTTGAAGACAAATACATGATTACATAATTTTTGAAGAATTCCATGAGCTTTATTTTAAAAGAAAAATGAAATTTGGAGCACAAGTGGATTTCAAGTTATCGCTAATCAAAGTTTGCATTGGAAATGAAGAATTTATACAAACACTAATGATGAAGTTTTATTAAAAGCTTTGACATTGGCTAGAAATTACAGACGGGAAACCATTTGTTTTTTTAATAAAAACAAAAATATATATATGTTCATTTATCTCCCAAATAAGGTTACTGCATATGTGGTGAAAAAATGGAAGAATCATCAAGCTTTTACTTTTGAGACAAGATAAAATATACCAAATCACAGGTTTAATCTAATATGGATAAGCATACGTACATACATTCGCTGACTGTCCAAAATTCAGCAAATGAACACTTAGACTTAAATGGCGATTTAAACCATTAAGGCGATATTTTGAAGACAAATACATGATTACATAATTTTTGAAGAATTCCATGAGCTTTATTTTAAAAGAAAAATGAAATTTGGAGCACAAGTGGATTTCAAGTTATCGCTAATCAAAGTTTGCATTGGAAATGAAGAATTTATACAAACACTAATGATGAAGTTTTATTAAAAGCTTTGACATTGGCTAGAAATTACAGACGGGAAACCATTTGTTTTTTTAATAAAAACAAAAATATATATATGTTCATTTATCTCCCAAATAAGGTTACTGCATATGTGGTGAAAAAATGGAATAATCATCAAGCTTTTACTTTTGAGACAAGATAAAATATACCAAATCACAGGTTTAATCTAATATGGATAAGCATACGTACATACATTCGCTGACTGTCCAAAATTCAGCAAATGAACACTTAGACTTAAATGGCGATTTAAACCATTAAGGCGATATTTTGAAGACAAATACATGATTACATAATTTTTGAAGAATTCCATGAGCTTTATTTTAAAAGAAAAATGAAATTTGGAGCACAAGTGGATTTCAAGTTATCGCTAATCAAAGTTTGCATTGGAAACGAAGAATTTATACAAACACTAATTATGAAGTTTTATTAAAAGCTTTGACATTGGCTAGAAATTACAGACGGGAAACCATTTGTTTTTTTAATAAAAACAAAAATATATATATGTTCATTTATCTCCCAAATAAGGTTACTGCATATGTGGTGAAAAAATGGAATAATCATCAAGCTTTTACTTTTGAGACAAGATAAAATATACCAAATCACAGGTTTAATCTAATATGGATAAGCATACGTACATACATTCGCTGACTGTCCAAAATTCAGCAAATGAACACTTAGACTTAAATGGCGATTTAAACCATTAAGGCGATATTTTGAAGACAAATACATGATTACATAATTTTTGAAGAATTCCATGAGCTTTATTTTAAAAGAAAAATGAAATTTGGAGCACAAGTGGATTTCAAGTTATCGCTAATCAAAGTTTGCATTGGAAATGAAGAATTTATACAAACACTAATGATGAAGTTTTATTAAAAGCTTTGACATTGGCTAGAAATTACAGACGGGAAACCATTTGTTTTTTTAATAAAAACAAAAATATATATATGTTCATTTATCTCCCAAATAAGGTTACTGCATATGTGGTGAAAAAATGGAAGAATCATCAAGCTTTTACTTTTGAGACAAGATAAAATATACCAAATCACAGGTTTAATCTAATATGGATAAGCATACGTACATACATTCGCTGACTGTCCAAAATTCAGCAAATGAACACTTAGACTTAAATGGCGATTTAAACCATTAAGGCGATATTTTGAAGACAAATACATGATTACATAATTTTTGAAGAATTCCATGAGCTTTATTTTAAAAGAAAAATGAAATTTGGAGCACAAGTGGATTTCAAGTTATCGCTAATCAAAGTTTGCATTGGAAATGAAGAATTTATACAAACACTAATGATGAAGTTTTATTAAAAGCTTTGACATTGGCTAGAAATTACAGACGGGAAACCATTTGTTTTTTTAATAAAAACAAAAATATATATATGTTCATTTATCTCCCAAATAAGGTTACTGCATATGTGGTGAAAAAATGGAATAATCATCAAGCTTTTACTTTTGAGACAAGATAAAATATACCAAATCACAGGTTTAATCTAATATGGATAAGCATACGTACATACATTCGCTGACTGTCCAAAATTCAGCAAATGAACACTTAGACTTAAATGGCGATTTAAACCATTAAGGCGAGATTTTGAAGACAAATACATGATTACATAATTTTTGAAGAATTCCATGAGCTTTATTTTAAAAGAAAAATGAAATTTGGAGCACAAGTGGATTTCAAGTTATCGCTAATCAAAGTTTGCATTGGAAATGAAGAATTTATACAAACACTAATTATGAAGTTTTATTAAAAGCTTTGACATTGGCTAGAAATTACAGACGGGAAACCATTTGTTTTTTGAATAAAAACAAAAATATATATATGTTCATTTATCTCCCAAATAAGGTTACTGCATATGTGGTGAAAAATGGAAGAATCATCAAGCTTTTACTTTTGAGACAAGATAAAATATACCAAACCACAGGTTTAATCTAATATGGATAAGCATACGTACACACATTCGCTGACTGTCCAAAATTCAGCAAATGAACACTTAGACTTAAATGGCGATTTAAACCATTAAGGCGATATTTTGAAGACAAATACATGATTACATAATTTTTGAAGAATTCCATGAGCTTTATTTTAAAAGAAAAATGAAATTTGGAGCACAAGTGGATTTCAAGTTATCGCTAATCAAAGTTTGCATTGGAAATGAAGAATTTATACAAACACTAATGATGAAGTTTTATTAAAAGCTTTGACATTGGCTAGAAATTACAGACGGGAAACCATTTGTTTTTTGAATAAAAACAAAAATATATATATGTTCATTTATCTCCCAAATAAGGTTACTGCATATGTGGTGAAAAATGGAAGAATCATCAAGCTTTTACTTTTGAGACAAGATAAAATATACCAAACCACAGGTTTAATCTAATATGGATAAGCATACGTACACACATTCGCTGACTGTCCAAAATTCAGCAAATGAACACTTAGACTTAAATGGCGATTTAAACCATTAAGGCGATATTTTGAAGACAAATACATGTACACATAATTTTTGAAGAATTCCATGAGCTTTATTTTAAAAGAAAAATGAAATTTGGAGCACAAGTGGATTTCAAGTTATCGCTAATCAAAGTTTGCATTGGAAATGAAGAATTTATACAAACACTAATGATGAAGTTTTATTAAAAGCTTTGACATTGGCTAGAAATTACAGACGGGAAACCATTTGTTTTTTGAATAAAAACAAAAATATATATATGTTCATTTATCTCCCAAATAAGGTTACTGCATATGTGGTGAAAAATGGAAGAATCATCAAGCTTTTACTTTTGAGACAAGATAAAATATACCAAATCACAGGTTTAATCTAATATGGATAAGCATACGTACATACATTCGCCGACTGTCCAAAATTCAGCAAATGAACACTTAGACTTAAATGGCGATTTAAACCATTAAGGCGAGATTTTGAAGACAAATACATGATTACATAATTTTTGAAGAATTCCATGAGCTTTATTTCAAAAGAAAAATGAAATTTGGAGCACAAGTGGATTTCAAGTTATCGCTAATCAAAGTTTGCATTGGAAATGAAGAATTTATATAAACACTAATTATGAAGTTTTATTAAAAGCTTTGACATTGGCTAGAAATTACAGACGGGAAACCATTTGTTTTTTGAATAAAAACAAAAATATATATATGTTCATTTATCTCCCAAATAAGGTTACTGCATATGTGGTGAAAAATGGAAGAATCATCAAGCTTTTACTTTTGAGACAAGATAAAATATACCAAACCACAGGTTTAATCTAATATGGATAAGCATACGTACACACATTCGCTGACTGTCCAAAATTCAGCAAATGAACACTTAGACTTAAATGGCGATTTAAACCATTAAGGCGATATTTTGAAGACAAATACATGATTACATAATTTTTGAAGAATTCCATGAGCTTTATTTTAAAAGAAAAATGAAATTTGGAGCACAAGTGGATTTCAAGTTATCGCTAATCAAAGTTTGCATTGGAAATGAAGAATTTATACAAACACTAATGATGAAGTTTTATTAAAAGCTTTGACATTGGCTAGAAATTACAGACGGGAAACCATTTGTTTTTTTAATAAAAACAAAAATATATATATGTTCATTTATCTCCCAAATAAGGTTACTGCATATGTGGTGAAAAAATGGAAGAATCATCAAGCTTTTACTTTTGAGACAAGATAAAATATACCAAATCACAGGTTTAATCTAATATGGATAAGCATACGTACATACATTCGCTGACTGTCCAAAATTCAGCAAATGAACACTTAGACTTAAATGGCGATTTAAACCATTAAGGCGATATTTTGAAGACAAATACATGATTACATAATTTTGGAAGAATTCCATGAGCTTTATTTTAAAAGAAAAATGAAATTTGGAGCACAAGTGGATTTCAAGTTATCGCTAATCAAAGTTTGCATTGGAAACGAAGAATTTATACAAACACTAATTATGAAGTTTTATTAAAAGCTTTGACATTGGCTAGAAATTACAGACGGGAAACCATTTGTTTTTTTAATAAAAACAAAAATATATATATGTTCATTTATCTCCCAAATAAGGTTACTGCATATGTGGTGAAAAAATGGAAGAATCATCAAGCTTTTACTTTTGAGACAAGATAAAATATACCAAATCACAGGTTTAATCTAATATGGATAAGCATACGTACATACATTCGCTGACTGTCCAAAATTCAGCAAATGAACACTTAGACTTAAATGGCGATTTAAACCATTAAGGCGATATTTTGAAGACAAATACATGATTACATAATTTTTGAAGAATTCCATGAGCTTTATTTTAAAAGAAAAATGAAATTTGGAGCACAAGTGGATTTCAAGTTATCGCTAATCAAAGTTTGCATTGGAAATGAAGAATTTATACAAACACTAATGATGAAGTTTTATTAAAAGCTTTGACATTGGCTAGAAATTACAGACGGGAAACCATTTGTTTTTTGAATAAAAACAAAAATATATATATGTTCATTTATCTCCCAAATAAGGTTACTGCATATGTGGTGAAAAAATGGAATAATCATCAAGCTTTTACTTTTGAGACAAGATAAAATATACCAAATCACAGGTTTAATCTAATATGGATAAGCATACGTACATACATTCGCTGACTGTCCAAAATTCAGCAAATGAACACTTAGACTTAAATGGCGATTTAAACCATTAAGGCGAGATTTTGAAGACAAATACATGATTACATAATTTTTGAAGAATTCCATGAGCTTTATTTTAAAAGAAAAATGAAATTTGGAGCACAAGTGGATTTCAAGTTATCGCTAATCAAAGTTTGCATTGGAAATGAAGAATTTATACAAACACTAATGATGAAGTTTTATTAAAAGCTTTGACATTGGCTAGAAATTACAGACGGGAAACCATTTGTTTTTTTAATAAAAACAAAAATATATATATGTTCATTTATCTCCCAAATAAGGTTACTGCATATGTGGTGAAAAAATGGAATAATCATCAAGCTTTTACTTTTGAGACAAGATAAAATATACCAAATCACAGGTTTAATCTAATATGGATAAGCATACGTACATACATTCGCTGACTGTCCAAAATTCAGCAAATGAACACTTAGACTTAAATGGCGATTTAAACCATTAAGGCGAGATTTTGAAGACAAATACATGATTACATAATTTTTGAAGAATTCCATGAGCTTTATTTTAAAAGAAAAATGAAATTTGGAGCACAAGTGGATTTCAAGTTATCGCTAATCAAAGTTTGCATTGGAAATGAAGAATTTATACAAACACTAATGATGAAGTTTTATTAAAAGCTTTGACATTGGCTAGAAATTACAGACGGGAAACCATTTGTTTTTTGAATAAAAACAAAAATATATATATGTTCATTTATCTCCCAAATAAGGTTACTGCATATGTGGTGAAAAATGGAAGAATCATCAAGCTTTTACTTTTGAGACAAGATAAAATATACCAAACCACAGGTTTAATCTAATATGGATAAGCATACGTACACACATTCGCTGACTGTCCAAAATTCAGCAAATGAACACTTAGACTTAAATGGCGATTTAAACCATTAAGGCGATATTTTGAAGACAAATACATGATTACATAATTTTTGAAGAATTCCATGAGCTTTATTTTAAAAGAAAAATGAAATTTGGAGCACAAGTGGATTTCAAGTTATCGCTAATCAAAGTTTGCATTGGAAATGAAGAATTTATACAAACACTAATGATGAAGTTTTATTAAAAGCTTTGACATTGGCTAGAAATTACAGACGGGAAACCATTTGTTTTTTTAATAAAAACAAAAATATATATATGTTCATTTATCTCCCAAATAAGGTTACTGCATATGTGGTGAAAAAATGGAAGAATCATCAAGCTTTTACTTTTGAGACAAGATAAAATATACCAAATCACAGGTTTAATCTAATATGGATAAGCATACGTACATACATTCGCTGACTGTCCAAAATTCAGCAAATGAACACTTAGACTTAAATGGCGATTTAAACCATTAAGGCGATATTTTGAAGACAAATACATGATTACATAATTTTTGAAGAATTCCATGAGCTTTATTTTAAAAGAAAAATGAAATTTGGAGCACAAGTGGATTTCAAGTTATCGCTAATCAAAGTTTGCATTGGAAATGAAGAATTTATACAAACACTAATGATGAAGTTTTATTAAAAGCTTTGACATTGGCTAGAAATTACAGACGGGAAACCATTTGTTTTTTGAATAAAAACAAAAATATATATATGTTCATTTATCTCCCAAATAAGGTTACTGCATATGTGGTGAAAAAATGGAATAATCATCAAGCTTTTACTTTTGAGACAAGATAAAATATACCAAATCACAGGTTTAATCTAATATGGATAAGCATACGTACATACATTCGCTGACTGTCCAAAATTCAGCAAATGAACACTTAGACTTAAATGGCGATTTAAACCATTAAGGCGAGATTTTGAAGACAAATACATGATTACATAATTTTTGAAGAATTCCATGAGCTTTATTTTAAAAGAAAAATGAAATTTGGAGCACAAGTGGATTTCAAGTTATCGCTAATCAAAGTTTGCATTGGAAATGAAGAATTTATACAAACACTAATGATGAAGTTTTATTAAAAGCTTTGACATTGGCTAGAAATTACAGACGGGAAACCATTTGTTTTTTTAATAAAAACAAAAATATATATATGTTCATTTATCTCCCAAATAAGGTTACTGCATATGTGGTGAAAAAATGGAATAATCATCAAGCTTTTACTTTTGAGACAAGATAAAATATACCAAATCACAGGTTTAATCTAATATGGATAAGCATACGTACATACATTCGCTGACTGTCCAAAATTCAGCAAATGAACACTTAGACTTAAATGGCGATTTAAACCATTAAGGCGAGATTTTGAAGACAAATACATGATTACATAATTTTTGAAGAATTCCATGAGCTTTATTTTAAAAGAAAAATGAAATTTGGAGCACAAGTGGATTTCAAGTTATCGCTAATCAAAGTTTGCATTGGAAATGAAGAATTTATACAAACACTAATTATGAAGTTTTATTAAAAGCTTTGACATTGGCTAGAAATTACAGACGGGAAACCATTTGTTTTTTGAATAAAAACAAAAATATATATATGTTCATTTATCTCCCAAATAAGGTTACTGCATATGTGGTGAAAAATGGAAGAATCATCAAGCTTTTACTTTTGAGACAAGATAAAATATACCAAACCACAGGTTTAATCTAATATGGATAAGCATACGTACACACATTCGCTGACTGTCCAAAATTCAGCAAATGAACACTTAGACTTAAATGGCGATTTAAACCATTAAGGCGATATTTTGAAGACAAATACATGATTACATAATTTTTGAAGAATTCCATGAGCTTTATTTTAAAAGAAAAATGAAATTTGGAGCACAAGTGGATTTCAAGTTATCGCTAATCAAAGTTTGCATTGGAAATGAAGAATTTATACAAACACTAATTATGAAGTTTTATTAAAAGCTTTGACATTGGCTAGAAATTACAGACGGGAAACCATTTGTTTTTTGAATAAAAACTAAAATATATATATGTTCATTTATCTCCCAAATAAGGTTACTGCATATGTGGTGAAAAATGGAAGAATCATCAAGCTTTTACTTTTGAGACAAGATAAAATATACCAAACCACAGGTTTAATCTAATATGGATAAGCATACGTACACACATTCGCTGACTGTCCAAAATTCAGCAAATGAACACTTAGACTTAAATGGCGATTTAAACCATTAAGGCGATATTTTGAAGACAAATACATGATTACATAATTTTTGAAGAATTCCATGAGCTTTATTTTAAAAGAAAAATGAAATTTGGAGCACAAGTGGATTTCAAGTTATCGCTAATCAAAGTTTGCATTGGAAATGAAGAATTTATACAAACACTAATGATGAAGTTTTATTAAAAGCTTTGACATTGGCTAGAAATTACAGACGGGAAACCATTTGTTTTTTGAATAAAAACAAAAATATATATATGTTCATTTATCTCCCAAATAAGGTTACTGCATATGTGGTGAAAAATGGAAGAATCATCAAGCTTTTACTTTTGAGACAAGATAAAATATACCAAACCACAGGTTTAATCTAATATGGATAAGCATTCGTACACACATTCGCTGACTGTCCAAAATTCAGCAAATGAACACTTAGACTTAAATGGCGATTTAAACCATTAAGGCGATATTTTGAAGACAAATACATGTACACATAATTTTTGAAGAATTCCATGAGCTTTATTTTAAAAGAAAAATGAAATTTGGAGCACAAGTGGATTTCAAGTTATCGCTAATCAAAGTTTGCATTGGAAATGAAGAATTTATACAAACACTAATGATGAAGTTTTATTAAAAGCTTTGACATTGGCTAGAAATTACAGACGGGAAACCATTTGTTTTTTGAATAAAAACAAAAATATATATATGTTCATTTATCTCCCAAATAAGGTTACTGCATATGTGGTGAAAAATGGAAGAATCATCAAGCTTTTACTTTTGAGACAAGATAAAATATACCAAATCACAGGTTTAATCTAATATGGATAAGCATACGTACATACATTCGCCGACTGTCCAAAATTCAGCAAATGAACACTTAGACTTAAATGGCGATTTAAACCATTAAGGCGAGATTTTGAAGACAAATACATGATTACATAATTTTTGAAGAATTCCATGAGCTTTATTTCAAAAGAAAAATGAAATTTGGAGCACAAGTGGATTTCAAGTTATCGCTAATCAAAGTTTGCATTGGAAATGAAGAATTTATATAAACACTAATTATGAAGTTTTATTAAAAGCTTTGAAATTGGCTAGAAATTACAGACGGGAAACCATTTGTTTTTTGAATAAAAACAAAAATATATATATGTTCATTTATCTCCCAAATAAGGTTACTGCATATGTGGTGAAAAATGGAAGAATCATCAAGCTTTTACTTTTGAGACAAGATAAAATATACCAAACCACAGGTTTAATCTAATATGGATAAGCATACGTACACACATTCGCTGACTGTCCAAAATTCAGCAAATGAACACTTAGACTTAAATGGCGATTTAAACCATTAAGGCGATATTTTGAAGACAAATACATGATTACATAATTTTTGAAGAATTCCATGAGCTTTATTTTAAAAGAAAAATGAAATTTGGAGCACAAGTGGATTTCAAGTTATCGCTAATCAAAGTTTGCATTGGAAATGAAGAATTTATACAAACACTAATGATGAAGTTTTATTAAAAGCTTTGACATTGGCTAGAAATTACAGACGGGAAACCATTTGTTTTTTGAATAAAAACAAAAATATATATATGTTCATTTATCTCCCAAATAAGGTTACTGCATATGTGGTGAAAAATGGAAGAATCATCAAGCTTTTACTTTTGAGACAAGATAAAATATACCAAACCACAGGTTTAATCTAATATGGATAAGCATACGTACACACATTCGCTGACTGTCCAAAATTCAGCAAATGAACACTTAGACTTAAATGGCGATTTAAACCATTAAGGCGATATTTTGAAGACAAATACATGATTACATAATTTTTGAAGAATTCCATGAGCTTTATTTTAAAAGAAAAATGAAATTTGGAGCACAAGTGGATTTCAAGTTATCGCTAATCAAAGTTTGCATTGGAAATGAAGAATTTATACAAACACTAATGATGAAGTTTTATTAAAAGCTTTGACATTGGCTAGAAATTACAGACGGGAAACCATTTGTTTTTTTAATAAAAACAAAAATATATATATGTTCATTTATCTCCCAAATAAGGTTACTGCATATGTGGTGAAAAAATGGAAGAATCATCAAGCTTTTACTTTTGAGACAAGATAAAATATACCAAATCACAGGTTTAATCTAATATGGATAAGCATACGTACATACATTCGCTGACTGTCCAAAATTCAGCAAATGAACACTTAGACTTAAATGGCGATTTAAACCATTAAGGCGATATTTTGAAGACAAATACATGATTACATAATTTTTGAAGAATTCCATGAGCTTTATTTTAAAAGAAAAATGAAATTTGGAGCACAAGTGGATTTCAAGTTATCGCTAATCAAAGTTTGCATTGGAAATGAAGAATTTATACAAACACTAATGATGAAGTTTTATTAAAAGCTTTGACATTGGCTAGAAATTACAGACGGGAAACCATTTGTTTTTTGAATAAAAACAAAAATATATATATGTTCATTTATCTCCCAAATAAGGTTACTGCATATGTGGTGAAAAAATGGAATAATCATCAAGCTTTTACTTTTGAGACAAGATAAAATATACCAAATCACAGGTTTAATCTAATATGGATAAGCATACGTACATACATTCGCTGACTGTCCAAAATTCAGCAAATGAACACTTAGACTTAAATGGCGATTTAAACCATTAAGGCGAGATTTTGAAGACAAATACATGATTACATAATTTTTGAAGAATTCCATGAGCTTTATTTTAAAAGAAAAATGAAATTTGGAGCACAAGTGGATTTCAAGTTATCGCTAATCAAAGTTTGCATTGGAAATGAAAAATTTATACAAACACTAATGATGAAGTTTTATTAAAAGCTTTGACATTGGCTAGAAATTACAGACGGGAAACCATTTGTTTTTTTAATAAAAACAAAAATATATATATGTTCATTTATCTCCCAAATAAGGTTACTGCATATGTGGTGAAAAAATGGAATAATCATCAAGCTTTTACTTTTGAGACAAGATAAAATATACCAAATCACAGGTTTAATCTAATATGGATAAGCATACGTACATACATTCGCTGACTGTCCAAAATTCAGCAAATGAACACTTAGACTTAAATGGCGATTTAAACCATTAAGGCGAGATTTTGAAGACAAATACATGATTACATAATTTTTGAAGAATTCCATGAGCTTTATTTTAAAAGAAAAATGAAATTTGGAGCACAAGTGGATTTCAAGTTATCGCTAATCAAAGTTTGCATTGGAAATGAAGAATTTATACAAACACTAATTATGAAGTTTTATTAAAAGCTTTGACATTGGCTAGAAATTACAGACGGGAAACCATTTGTTTTTTGAATAAAAACAAAAATATATATATGTTCATTTATCTCCCAAATAAGGTTACTGCATATGTGGTGAAAAATGGAAGAATCATCAAGCTTTTACTTTTGAGACAAGATAAAATATACCAAACCACAGGTTTAATCTAATATGGATAAGCATTCGTACACACATTCGCTGACTGTCCAAAATTCAGCAAATGAACACTTAGACTTAAATGGCGATTTAAACCATTAAGGCGATATTTTGAAGACAAATACATGTACACATAATTTTTGAAGAATTCCATGAGCTTTATTTTAAAAGAAAAATGAAATTTGGAGCACAAGTGGATTTCAAGTTATCGCTAATCAAAGTTTGCATTGGAAATGAAGAATTTATACAAACACTAATGATGAAGTTTTATTAAAAGCTTTGACATTGGCTAGAAATTACAGACGGGAAACCATTTGTTTTTTGAATAAAAACAAAAATATATATATGTTCATTTATCTCCCAAATAAGGTTACTGCATATGTGGTGAAAAAATGGAATAATCATCAAGCTTTTACTTTTGAGACAAGATAAAATATACCAAATCACAGGTTTAATCTAATATGGATAAGCATACGTACATACATTCGCTGACTGTCCAAAATTCAGCAAATGAACACTTAGACTTAAATGGCGATTTAAACCATTAAGGCGAGATTTTGAAGACAAATACATGATTACATAATTTTTGAAGAATTCCATGAGCTTTATTTTAAAAGAAAAATGAAATTTGGAGCACAAGTGGATTTCAAGTTATCGCTAATCAAAGTTTGCATTGGAAATGAAAAATTTATACAAACACTAATGATGAAGTTTTATTAAAAGCTTTGACATTGGCTAGAAATTACAGACGGGAAACCATTTGTTTTTTTAATAAAAACAAAAATATATATATGTTCATTTATCTCCCAAATAAGGTTACTGCATATGTGGTGAAAAAATGGAATAATCATCAAGCTTTTACTTTTGAGACAAGATAAAATATACCAAATCACAGGTTTAATCTAATATGGATAAGCATACGTACATACATTCGCTGACTGTCCAAAATTCAGCAAATGAACACTTAGACTTAAATGGCGATTTAAACCATTAAGGCGAGATTTTGAAGACAAATACATGATTACATAATTTTTGAAGAATTCCATGAGCTTTATTTTAAAAGAAAAATGAAATTTGGAGCACAAGTGGATTTCAAGTTATCGCTAATCAAAGTTTGCATTGGAAATGAAGAATTTATACAAACACTAATTATGAAGTTTTATTAAAAGCTTTGACATTGGCTAGAAATTACAGACGGGAAACCATTTGTTTTTTGAATAAAAACAAAAATATATATATGTTCATTTATCTCCCAAATAAGGTTACTGCATATGTGGTGAAAAATGGAAGAATCATCAAGCTTTTACTTTTGAGACAAGATAAAATATACCAAACCACAGGTTTAATCTAATATGGATAAGCATACGTACACACATTCGCTGACTGTCCAAAATTCAGCAAATGAACACTTAGACTTAAATGGCGATTTAAACCATTAAGGCGATATTTTGAAGACAAATACATGATTACATAATTTTTGAAGAATTCCATGAGCTTTATTTTAAAAGAAAAATGAAATTTGGAGCACAAGTGGATTTCAAGTTATCGCTAATCAAAGTTTGCATTGGAAATGAAGAATTTATACAAACACTAATTATGAAGTTTTATTAAAAGCTTTGACATTGGCTAGAAATTACAGACGGGAAACCATTTGTTTTTTGAATAAAAACAAAAATATATATATGTTCATTTATCTCCCAAATAAGGTTACTGCATATGTGGTGAAAAATGGAAGAATCATCAAGCTTTTACTTTTGAGACAAGATAAAATATACCAAACCACAGGTTTAATCTAATATGGATAAGCATACGTACACACATTCGCTGACTGTCCAAAATTCAGCAAATGAACACTTAGACTTAAATGGCGATTTAAACCATTAAGGCGATATTTTGAAGACAAATACATGATTACATAATTTTTGAAGAATTCCATGAGCTTTATTTTAAAAGAAAAATGAAATTTGGAGCACAAGTGGATTTCAAGTTATCGCTAATCAAAGTTTGCATTGGAAATGAAGAATTTATACAAACACTAATGATGAAGTTTTATTAAAAGCTTTGACATTGGCTAGAAATTACAGACGGGAAACCATTTGTTTTTTTAATAAAAACAAAAATATATATATGTTCATTTATCTCCCAAATAAGGTTACTGCATATGTGGTGAAAAAATGGAAGAATCATCAAGCTTTTACTTTTGAGACAAGATAAAATATACCAAATCACAGGTTTAATCTAATATGGATAAGCATACGTACATACATTCGCTGACTGTCCAAAATTCAGCAAATGAACACTTAGACTTAAATGGCGATTTAAACCATTAAGGCGATATTTTGAAGACAAATACATGATTACATAATTTTTGAAGAATTCCATGAGCTTTATTTTAAAAGAAAAATGAAATTTGGAGCACAAGTGGATTTCAAGTTATCGCTAATCAAAGTTTGCATTGGAAATGAAGAATTTATACAAACACTAATGATGAAGTTTTATTAAAAGCTTTGACATTGGCTAGAAATTACAGACGGGAAACCATTTGTTTTTTGAATAAAAACAAAAATATATATATGTTCATTTATCTCCCAAATAAGGTTACTGCATATGTGGTGAAAAAATGGAATAATCATCAAGCTTTTACTTTTGAGACAAGATAAAATATACCAAATCACAGGTTTAATCTAATATGGATAAGCATACGTACATACATTCGCTGACTGTCCAAAATTCAGCAAATGAACACTTAGACTTAAATGGCGATTTAAACCATTAAGGCGAGATTTTGAAGACAAATACATGATTACATAATTTTTGAAGAATTCCATGAGCTTTATTTTAAAAGAAAAATGAAATTTGGAGCACAAGTGGATTTCAAGTTATCGCTAATCAAAGTTTGCATTGGAAATGAAAAATTTATACAAACACTAATGATGAAGTTTTATTAAAAGCTTTGACATTGGCTAGAAATTACAGACGGGAAACCATTTGTTTTTTTAATAAAAACAAAAATATATATATGTTCATTTATCTCCCAAATAAGGTTACTGCATATGTGGTGAAAAAATGGAATAATCATCAAGCTTTTACTTTTGAGACAAGATAAAATATACCAAATCACAGGTTTAATCTAATATGGATAAGCATACGTACATACATTCGCTGACTGTCCAAAATTCAGCAAATGAACACTTAGACTTAAATGGCGATTTAAACCATTAAGGCGAGATTTTGAAGACAAATACATGATTACATAATTTTTGAAGAATTCCATGAGCTTTATTTTAAAAGAAAAATGAAATTTGGAGCACAAGTGGATTTCAAGTTATCGCTAATCAAAGTTTGCATTGGAAATGAAGAATTTATACAAACACTAATTATGAAGTTTTATTAAAAGCTTTGACATTGGCTAGAAATTACAGACGGGAAACCATTTGTTTTTTGAATAAAAACAAAAATATATATATGTTCATTTATCTCCCAAATAAGGTTACTGCATATGTGGTGAAAAATGGAAGAATCATCAAGCTTTTACTTTTGAGACAAGATAAAATATACCAAACCACAGGTTTAATCTAATATGGATAAGCATTCGTACACACATTCGCTGACTGTCCAAAATTCAGCAAATGAACACTTAGACTTAAATGGCGATTTAAACCATTAAGGCGATATTTTGAAGACAAATACATGTACACATAATTTTTGAAGAATTCCATGAGCTTTATTTTAAAAGAAAAATGAAATTTGGAGCACAAGTGGATTTCAAGTTATCGCTAATCAAAGTTTGCATTGGAAATGAAGAATTTATACAAACACTAATGATGAAGTTTTATTAAAAGCTTTGACATTGGCTAGAAATTACAGACGGGAAACCATTTGTTTTTTGAATAAAAACAAAAATATATATATGTTCATTTATCTCCCAAATAAGGTTACTGCATATGTGGTGAAAAAATGGAATAATCATCAAGCTTTTACTTTTGAGACAAGATAAAATATACCAAATCACAGGTTTAATCTAATATGGATAAGCATACGTACATACATTCGCTGACTGTCCAAAATTCAGCAAATGAACACTTAGACTTAAATGGCGATTTAAACCATTAAGGCGAGATTTTGAAGACAAATACATGATTACATAATTTTTGAAGAATTCCATGAGCTTTATTTTAAAAGAAAAATGAAATTTGGAGCACAAGTGGATTTCAAGTTATCGCTAATCAAAGTTTGCATTGGAAATGAAAAATTTATACAAACACTAATGATGAAGTTTTATTAAAAGCTTTGACATTGGCTAGAAATTACAGACGGGAAACCATTTGTTTTTTTAATAAAAACAAAAATATATATATGTTCATTTATCTCCCAAATAAGGTTACTGCATATGTGGTGAAAAAATGGAATAATCATCAAGCTTTTACTTTTGAGACAAGATAAAATATACCAAATCACAGGTTTAATCTAATATGGATAAGCATACGTACATACATTCGCTGACTGTCCAAAATTCAGCAAATGAACACTTAGACTTAAATGGCGATTTAAACCATTAAGGCGAGATTTTGAAGACAAATACATGATTACATAATTTTTGAAGAATTCCATGAGCTTTATTTTAAAAGAAAAATGAAATTTGGAGCACAAGTGGATTTCAAGTTATCGCTAATCAAAGTTTGCATTGGAAATGAAGAATTTATACAAACACTAATTATGAAGTTTTATTAAAAGCTTTGACATTGGCTAGAAATTACAGACGGGAAACCATTTGTTTTTTGAATAAAAACAAAAATATATATATGTTCATTTATCTCCCAAATAAGGTTACTGCATATGTGGTGAAAAATGGAAGAATCATCAAGCTTTTACTTTTGAGACAAGATAAAATATACCAAACCACAGGTTTAATCTAATATGGATAAGCATACGTACACACATTCGCTGACTGTCCAAAATTCAGCAAATGAACACTTAGACTTAAATGGCGATTTAAACCATTAAGGCGATATTTTGAAGACAAATACATGATTACATAATTTTTGAAGAATTCCATGAGCTTTATTTTAAAAGAAAAATGAAATTTGGAGCACAAGTGGATTTCAAGTTATCGCTAATCAAAGTTTGCATTGGAAATGAAGAATTTATACAAACACTAATTATGAAGTTTTATTAAAAGCTTTGACATTGGCTAGAAATTACAGACGGGAAACCATTTGTTTTTTGAATAAAAACAAAAATATATATATGTTCATTTATCTCCCAAATAAGGTTACTGCATATGTGGTGAAAAATGGAAGAATCATCAAGCTTTTACTTTTGAGACAAGATAAAATATACCAAACCACAGGTTTAATCTAATATGGATAAGCATACGTACACACATTCGCTGACTGTCCAAAATTCAGCAAATGAACACTTAGACTTAAATGGCGATTTAAACCATTAAGGCGATATTTTGAAGACAAATACATGATTACATAATTTTTGAAGAATTCCATGAGCTTTATTTTAAAAGAAAAATGAAATTTGGAGCACAAGTGGATTTCAAGTTATCGCTAATCAAAGTTTGCATTGGAAATGAAGAATTTATATAAACACTAATTATGAAGTTTTATTAAAAGCTTTGACATTGGCTAGAAATTACAGACGGGAAACCATTTGTTTTTTGAATAAAAACAAAAATATATATATGTTCATTTATCTCCCAAATAAGGTTACTGCATATGTGGTGAAAAATGGAAGAATCATCAAGCTTTTACTTTTGAGACAAGATAAAATATACCAAACCACAGGTTTAATCTAATATGGATAAGCATACGTACACACATTCGCTGACTGTCCAAAATTCAGCAAATGAACACTTAGACTTAAATGGCGATTTAAACCATTAAGGCGATATTTTGAAGACAAATACATGATTACATAATTTTTGAAGAATTCCATGAGCTTTATTTTAAAAGAAAAATGAAATTTGGAGCACAAGTGGATTTCAAGTTATCGCTAATCAAAGTTTGCATTGGAAATGAAGAATTTATACAAACACTAATGATGAAGTTTTATTAAAAGCTTTGACATTGGCTAGAAATTACAGACGGGAAACCATTTGTTTTTTTAATAAAAACAAAAATATATATATGTTCATTTATCTCCCAAATAAGGTTACTGCATATGTGGTGAAAAAATGGAAGAATCATCAAGCTTTTACTTTTGAGACAAGATAAAATATACCAAATCACAGGTTTAATCTAATATGGATAAGCATACGTACATACATTCGCTGACTGTCCAAAATTCAGCAAATGAACACTTAGACTTAAATGGCGATTTAAACCATTAAGGCGATATTTTGAAGACAAATACATGATTACATAATTTTTGAAGAATTCCATGAGCTTTATTTTAAAAGAAAAATGAAATTTGGAGCACAAGTGGATTTCAAGTTATCGCTAATCAAAGTTTGCATTGGAAATGAAGAATTTATACAAACACTAATGATGAAGTTTTATTAAAAGCTTTGACATTGGCTAGAAATTACAGACGGGAAACCATTTGTTTTTTGAATAAAAACAAAAATATATATATGTTCATTTATCTCCCAAATAAGGTTACTGCATATGTGGTGAAAAAATGGAATAATCATCAAGCTTTTACTTTTGAGACAAGATAAAATATACCAAATCACAGGTTTAATCTAATATGGATAAGCATACGTACATACATTCGCTGACTGTCCAAAATTCAGCAAATGAACACTTAGACTTAAATGGCGATTTAAACCATTAAGGCGAGATTTTGAAGACAAATACATGATTACATAATTTTTGAAGAATTCCATGAGCTTTATTTTAAAAGAAAAATGAAATTTGGAGCACAAGTGGATTTCAAGTTATCGCTAATCAAAGTTTGCATTGGAAATGAAGAATTTATACAAACACTAATGATGAAGTTTTATTAAAAGCTTTGACATTGGCTAGAAATTACAGACGGGAAACCATTTGTTTTTTTAATAAAAACAAAAATATATATATGTTCATTTATCTCCCAAATAAGGTTACTGCATATGTGGTGAAAAAATGGAATAATCATCAAGCTTTTACTTTTGAGACAAGATAAAATATACCAAATCACAGGTTTAATCTAATATGGATAAGCATACGTACATACATTCGCTGACTGTCCAAAATTCAGCAAATGAACACTTAGACTTAAATGGCGATTTAAACCATTAAGGCGAGATTTTGAAGACAAATACATGATTACATAATTTTTGAAGAATTCCATGAGCTTTATTTTAAAAGAAAAATGAAATTTGGAGCACAAGTGGATTTCAAGTTATCGCTAATCAAAGTTTGCATTGGAAATGAAAAATTTATACAAACACTAATGATGAAGTTTTATTAAAAGCTTTGACATTGGCTAGAAATTACAGACGGGAAACCATTTGTTTTTTTAATAAAAACAAAAATATATATATGTTCATTTATCTCCCAAATAAGGTTACTGCATATGTGGTGAAAAAATGGAATAATCATCAAGCTTTTACTTTTGAGACAAGATAAAATATACCAAATCACAGGTTTAATCTAATATGGATAAGCATACGTACATACATTCGCTGACTGTCCAAAATTCAGCAAATGAACACTTAGACTTAAATGGCGATTTAAACCATTAAGGCGAGATTTTGAAGACAAATACATGATTACATAATTTTTGAAGAATTCCATGAGCTTTATTTTAAAAGAAAAATGAAATTTGGAGCACAAGTGGATTTCAAGTTATCGCTAATCAAAGTTTGCATTGGAAATGAAGAATTTATACAAACACTAATTATGAAGTTTTATTAAAAGCTTTGACATTGGCTAGAAATTACAGACGGGAAACCATTTGTTTTTTGAATAAAAACAAAAATATATATATGTTCATTTATCTCCCAAATAAGGTTACTGCATATGTGGTGAAAAATGGAAGAATCATCAAGCTTTTACTTTTGAGACAAGATAAAATATACCAAACCACAGGTTTAATCTAATATGGATAAGCATACGTACACACATTCGCTGACTGTCCAAAATTCAGCAAATGAACACTTAGACTTAAATGGCGATTTAAACCATTAAGGCGATATTTTGAAGACAAATACATGATTACATAATTTTTGAAGAATTCCATGAGCTTTATTTTAAAAGAAAAATGAAATTTGGAGCACAAGTGGATTTCAAGTTATCGCTAATCAAAGTTTGCATTGGAAATGAAAAATTTATACAAACACTAATGATGAAGTTTTATTAAAAGCTTTGACATTGGCTAGAAATTACAGACGGGAAACCATTTGTTTTTTTAATAAAAACAAAAATATATATATGTTCATTTATCTCCCAAATAAGGTTACTGCATATGTGGTGAAAAAATGGAATAATCATCAAGCTTTTACTTTTGAGACAAGATAAAATATACCAAATCACAGGTTTAATCTAATATGGATAAGCATACGTACATACATTCGCTGACTGTCCAAAATTCAGCAAATGAACACTTAGACTTAAATGGCGATTTAAACCATTAAGGCGAGATTTTGAAGACAAATACATGATTACATAATTTTTGAAGAATTCCATGAGCTTTATTTTAAAAGAAAAATGAAATTTGGAGCACAAGTGGATTTCAAGTTATCGCTAATCAAAGTTTGCATTGGAAATGAAGAATTTATACAAACACTAATTATGAAGTTTTATTAAAAGCTTTGACATTGGCTAGAAATTACAGACGGGAAACCATTTGTTTTTTGAATAAAAACAAAAATATATATATGTTCATTTATCTCCCAAATAAGGTTACTGCATATGTGGTGAAAAATGGAAGAATCATCAAGCTTTTACTTTTGAGACAAGATAAAATATACCAAACCACAGGTTTAATCTAATATGGATAAGCATACGTACACACATTCGCTGACTGTCCAAAATTCAGCAAATGAACACTTAGACTTAAATGGCGATTTAAACCATTAAGGCGATATTTTGAAGACAAATACATGATTACATAATTTTTGAAGAATTCCATGAGCTTTATTTTAAAAGAAAAATGAAATTTGGAGCACAAGTGGATTTCAAGTTATCGCTAATCAAAGTTTGCATTGGAAATGAAGAATTTATACAAACACTAATGATGAAGTTTTATTAAAAGCTTTGACATTGGCTAGAAATTACAGACGGGAAACCATTTGTTTTTTGAATAAAAACAAAAATATATATATGTTCATTTATCTCCCAAATAAGGTTACTGCATATGTGGTGAAAAATGGAAGAATCATCAAGCTTTTACTTTTGAGACAAGATAAAATATACCAAACCACAGGTTTAATCTAATATGGATAAGCATTCGTACACACATTCGCTGACTGTCCAAAATTCAGCAAATGAACACTTAGACTTAAATGGCGATTTAAACCATTAAGGCGATATTTTGAAGACAAATACATGTACACATAATTTTTGAAGAATTCCATGAGCTTTATTTTAAAAGAAAAATGAAATTTGGAGCACAAGTGGATTTCAAGTTATCGCTAATCAAAGTTTGCATTGGAAATGAAGAATTTATACAAACACTAATGATGAAGTTTTATTAAAAGCTTTGACATTGGCTAGAAATTACAGACGGGAAACCATTTGTTTTTTGAATAAAAACAAAAATATATATATGTTCATTTATCTCCCAAATAAGGTTACTGCATATGTGGTGAAAAATGGAAGAATCATCAAGCTTTTACTTTTGAGACAAGATAAAATATACCAAATCACAGGTTTAATCTAATATGGATAAGCATACGTACATACATTCGCCGACTGTCCAAAATTCAGCAAATGAACACTTAGACTTAAATGGCGATTTAAACCATTAAGGCGAGATTTTGAAGACAAATACATGATTACATAATTTTTGAAGAATTCCATGAGCTTTATTTCAAAAGAAAAATGAAATTTGGAGCACAAGTGGATTTCAAGTTATCGCTAATCAAAGTTTGCATTGGAAATGAAGAATTTATATAAACACTAATGATGAAGTTTTATTAAAAGCTTTGAAATTGGCTAGAAATTACAGACGGGAAACCATTTGTTTTTTTAATAAAAACAAAAATATATATATGTTCATTTATCTCCCAAATAAGGTTACTGCATATGTGGTGAAAAAATGGAAGAATCATCAAGCTTTTACTTTTGAGACAAGATAAAATATACCAAATCACAGGTTTAATCTAATATGGATAAGCATACGTACATACATTCGCTGACTGTCCAAAATTCAGCAAATGAACACTTAGACTTAAATGGCGATTTAAACCATTAAGGCGATATTTTGAAGACAAATACATGATTACATAATTTTTGAAGAATTCCATGAGCTTTATTTTAAAAGAAAAATGAAATTTGGAGCACAAGTGGATTTCAAGTTATCGCTAATCAAAGTTTGCATTGGAAATGAAGAATTTATACAAACACTAATGATGAAGTTTTATTAAAAGCTTTGACATTGGCTAGAAATTACAGACGGGAAACCATTTGTTTTTTGAATAAAAACAAAAATATATATATGTTCATTTATCTCCCAAATAAGGTTACTGCATATGTGGTGAAAAAATGGAATAATCATCAAGCTTTTACTTTTGAGACAAGATAAAATATACCAAATCACAGGTTTAATCTAATATGGATAAGCATACGTACATACATTCGCTGACTGTCCAAAATTCAGCAAATGAACACTTAGACTTAAATGGCGATTTAAACCATTAAGGCGAGATTTTGAAGACAAATACATGATTACATAATTTTTGAAGAATTCCATGAGCTTTATTTTAAAAGAAAAATGAAATTTGGAGCACAAGTGGATTTCAAGTTATCGCTAATCAAAGTTTGCATTGGAAATGAAGAATTTATACAAACACTAATGATGAAGTTTTATTAAAAGCTTTGACATTGGCTAGAAATTACAGACGGGAAACCATTTGTTTTTTTAATAAAAACAAAAATATATATATGTTCATTTATCTCCCAAATAAGGTTACTGCATATGTGGTGAAAAAATGGAATAATCATCAAGCTTTTACTTTTGAGACAAGATAAAATATACCAAATCACAGGTTTAATCTAATATGGATAAGCATACGTACATACATTCGCTGACTGTCCAAAATTCAGCAAATGAACACTTAGACTTAAATGGCGATTTAAACCATTAAGGCGAGATTTTGAAGACAAATACATGATTACATAATTTTTGAAGAATTCCATGAGCTTTATTTTAAAAGAAAAATGAAATTTGGAGCACAAGTGGATTTCAAGTTATCGCTAATCAAAGTTTGCATTGGAAATGAAGAATTTATACAAACACTAATTATGAAGTTTTATTAAAAGCTTTGACATTGGCTAGAAATTACAGACGGGAAACCATTTGTTTTTTGAATAAAAACAAAAATATATATATGTTCATTTATCTCCCAAATAAGGTTACTGCATATGTGGTGAAAAATGGAAGAATCATCAAGCTTTTACTTTTGAGACAAGATAAAATATACCAAACCACAGGTTTAATCTAATATGGATAAGCATACGTACACACATTCGCTGACTGTCCAAAATTCAGCAAATGAACACTTAGACTTAAATGGCGATTTAAACCATTAAGGCGATATTTTGAAGACAAATACATGATTACATAATTTTTGAAGAATTCCATGAGCTTTATTTTAAAAGAAAAATGAAATTTGGAGCACAAGTGGATTTCAAGTTATCGCTAATCAAAGTTTGCATTGGAAATGAAGAATTTATACAAACACTAATGATGAAGTTTTATTAAAAGCTTTGACATTGGCTAGAAATTACAGACGGGAAACCATTTGTTTTTTGAATAAAAACAAAAATATATATATGTTCATTTATCTCCCAAATAAAGGTTACTGCATATGTGGTGAAAAATGGAAGAATCATCAAGCTTTTACTTTTGAGACAAGATAAAATATACCAAACCACAGGTTTAATCTAATATGGATAAGCATTCGTACACACATTCGCTGACTGTCCAAAATTCAGCAAATGAACACTTAGACTTAAATGGCGATTTAAACCATTAAGGCGATATTTTGAAGACAAATACATGTACACATAATTTTTGAAGAATTCCATGAGCTTTATTTTAAAAGAAAAATGAAATTTGGAGCACAAGTGGATTTCAAGTTATCGCTAATCAAAGTTTGCATTGGAAATGAAGAATTTATACAAACACTAATGATGAAGTTTTATTAAAAGCTTTGACATTGGCTAGAAATTACAGACGGGAAACCATTTGTTTTTTGAATAAAAACAAAAATATATATATGTTCATTTATCTCCCAAATAAGGTTACTGCATATGTGGTGAAAAATGGAAGAATCATCAAGCTTTTACTTTTGAGACAAGATAAAATATACCAAATCACAGGTTTAATCTAATATGGATAAGCATACGTACATACATTCGCCGACTGTCCAAAATTCAGCAAATGAACACTTAGACTTAAATGGCGATTTAAACCATTAAGGCGAGATTTTGAAGACAAATACATGATAACATAATTTTTGAAGAATTCCATGAGCTTTATTTCAAAAGAAAAATGAAATTTGGAGCACAAGTGGATTTCAAGTTATCGCTAATCAAAGTTTGCATTGGAAATGAAGAATTTATATAAACACTAATTATGAAGTTTTATTAAAAGCTTTGAAATTGGCTAGAAATTACAGACGGGAAACCATTTGTTTTTTGAATAAAAACAAAAATATATATATGTTCATTTATCTCCCAAATAAGGTTACTGCATATGTGGTGAAAAATGGAAGAATCATCAAGCTTTTACTTTTGAGACAAGATAAAATATACCAAACCACAGGTTTAATCTAATATGGATAAGCATACGTACACACATTCGCTGACTGTCCAAAATTCAGCAAATGAACACTTAGACTTAAATGGCGATTTAAACCATTAAGGCGATATTTTGAAGACAAATACATGATTACATAATTTTTGAAGAATTCCATGAGCTTTATTTTAAAAGAAAAATGAAATTTGGAGCACAAGTGGATTTCAAGTTATCGCTAATCAAAGTTTGCATTGGAAATGAAGAATTTATACAAACACTAATGATGAAGTTTTATTAAAAGCTTTGACATTGGCTAGAAATTACAGACGGGAAACCATTTGTTTTTTGAATAAAAACAAAAATATATATATGTTCATTTATCTCCCAAATAAGGTTACTGCATATGTGGTGAAAAATGGAAGAATCATCAAGCTTTTACTTTTGAGACAAGATAAAATATACCAAATCACAGGTTTAATCTAATATGGATAAGCATACGTACATACATTCGCCGACTGTCCAAAATTCAGCAAATGAACACTTAGACTTAAATGGCGATTTAAACCATTAAGGCGAGATTTTGAAGACAAATACATGATTACATAATTTTTGAAGAATTCCATGAGCTTTATTTCAAAAGAAAAATGAAATTTGGAGCACAAGTGGATTTCAAGTTATCGCTAATCAAAGTTTGCATTGGAAATGAAGAATTTATATAAACACTAATTATGAAGTTTTATTAAAAGCTTTGAAATTGGCTAGAAATTACAGACGGGAAACCATTTGTTTTTTGAATAAAAACAAAAATATATATATGTTCATTTATCTCCCAAATAAGGTTACTGCATATGTGGTGAAAAATGGAAGAATCATCAAGCTTTTACTTTTGAGACAAGATAAAATATACCAAACCACAGGTTTAATCTAATATGGATAAGCATACGTACACACATTCGCTGACTGTCCAAAATTCAGCAAATGAACACTTAGACTTAAATGGCGATTTAAACCATTAAGGCGATATTTTGAAGACAAATACATGATTACATAATTTTTGAAGAATTCCATGAGCTTTATTTTAAAAGAAAAATGAAATTTGGAGCACAAGTGGATTTCAAGTTATCGCTAATCAAAGTTTGCATTGGAAATGAAGAATTTATACAAACACTAATGATGAAGTTTTATTAAAAGCTTTGACATTGGCTAGAAATTACAGACGGGAAACCATTTGTTTTTTGAATAAAAACAAAAATATATATATGTTCATTTATCTCCCAAATAAGGTTACTGCATATGTGGTGAAAAATGGAAGAATCATCAAGCTTTTACTTTTGAGACAAGATAAAATATACCAAACCACAGGTTTAATCTAATATGGATAAGCATTCGTACACACATTCGCTGACTGTCCAAAATTCAGCAAATGAACACTTAGACTTAAATGGCGATTTAAACCATTAAGGCGATATTTTGAAGACAAATACATGTACACATAATTTTTGAAGAATTCCATGAGCTTTATTTTAAAAGAAAAATGAAATTTGGAGCACAAGTGGATTTCAAGTTATCGCTAATCAAAGTTTGCATTGGAAATGAAGAATTTATACAAACACTAATGATGAAGTTTTATTAAAAGCTTTGACATTGGCTAGAAATTACAGACGGGAAACCATTTGTTTTTTGAATAAAAACAAAAATATATATATGTTCATTTATCTCCCAAATAAG
>NW_026974236.1:0-73953 GCF_037042905.1 Lytechinus pictus | reverse complement strand
CATCCACCCCCATCCTCATTATCCCATCATCATCACCCCCCATCATCATCCCCCCCCATCCTCCATCATCATCCCCCCCATCCATCTCATCACCCCCCTCATCATCGTCATCACCCCCATCATCATCACCCCCATCATCATCACCCCATCATCATCATCCCCCATCATCATCACCCCCATCATCATCACCCCCATCATCATCACCCCATCATCATCTTCCCCATCATCATCCCCATCATCATCCCCATCATCATCACCCCATCAGCATCACTCCCATCATCATCATCACCCCCATCATCATCATCCCCATCATCATCACCCCCCATCATAATCACCCCATCATCATCTTCCCCATCATCATCCCCATCATCATCATCCCCATCATCATCAACCCCATCATCATCACCCCATCAGCATCACCCCCATAATCATCACCCCCATCATCATCATCATCATCCCCATCATCATCACCCCCATCATCATCATCACCCCCATCATCATCATCACCCCCATCATCATCACCCCCATCATAATCACCCCAAACATCATCACCCCCATCATCATCACCCCATCAGCATCACCCCCATCATCATCATCACCCCCATCATCATCATCCCCATCATCATCACCCCCATCATCATCACCCCATCATCATCTTCCCCATCATCATCCCCATCATCATCATCCCCATCATCATCACCCCATCATCATCCCCATCATCATCACCCCCATCATCATCACCCCCATCATCATCATCACCCCTATCATCAACACCCCCATCATCATCATCGCCCCCCATCATCCCCTTCACATCACCCCCATCATCATCATCACCCCCATCATCATCATCATCACCCCCATCATCATCATCATCCCCATAATCATCACCCCCATCATCATCATCATCCCCATCATCATCATCATCCCCATCATCATCACTCCCATCATCATCATCCCCATCACCCCCATCATCATCACCCCAATCATCACCCCAATCATCATCACCCCCATCATCATCACCCCCATCATCATCATCCCCATCATCATCACTCCCATCATCATCACCCTCATCATCATCACCCCCATCATCATCACCCCCATTATCATCATCACCCCCATCATCATCATCACCCCCATCATCATCATCCCCATCATCATCACCCCCATCATCATCACCCCCATCATCATCATCACCCCTATCATCAACACCCCCATCATCATCATCACCCCCATCATCATCACCCCCATCATCATCATCACCCCATCATCATCATCCCCATAATCATCACCCCATCATCATCATCATCATCCCCATCATCATCACCCCCATCATCATCATCACCCCCATCATCATCATCACCCCCATCATCATCACCCCCATCATCATCACCCCAAACATCATCACCCCCATCATCATCACCCCATCAGCATCACCCCATCCCATCATCATCATCATCACCCCCATCATCATCATCACCCCCATCATCATCATTATCATCACCCCCATCATCATCACCCCCATCATCATCACCCCCATCATCATCACCCCATCATCATCTTCCCCATCATCATCCCCATCATCATCATCCCCATCATCATCACCCCATCATCATCACCCCAAACATCATCACCCCCATCATCATTACCCCATCATCATCACCCCCATTATCATCACCCCCATCATCATCATCATCATCACCCCCATCATCATCATCACCCCCATCATCATCATCATCATCACCCCCATCATCATCACCCCCATCATCATCACCCCCATCATCATCATCCCCATCATCATCACCCCCATCATCATCACCCCCATCATCATCACCCCATCATCATCTGCCCCATCATCATCCCCATCATCATCATCCCCATCATCATCACCCCATCAGCATCACCCCCATCATCATCATCACCCCCATCATCATCATCCCCATCATCAGCTCCCCCATCATCATCACCCCATCATCATCTTCCCCATCATCATCCCCATCATCATCATCCCCATCATCATCAACCCCATCATCATCACCCATCAGCATCACCCCCATAATCATCACCCCCATCATCATCATCATCATCCCCATCATCATCACCCCCATCATCATCATCACCCCCATCATCATCATCACCCCCATCATCATCACCCCCATCATAATCACCCCAAACATCATCACCCCCATCATCATTACCCCATCAGCATCACCCCCATCATCATCATCACCCCCATCATCATCATCCCCATCATCATCACCCCCATCATCATCACCCCATCATCATCTTCCCCATCATCATCCCCATCATCATCATCCCCATCATCATCAACCCCATCATCATCACCCCATCAGCATCACCCCCATCATCATCACCCCCATCATCATCACCCCCATCATCATCACCCCATCATCATCACCCCCATCATCATCACCCCCATCATCATCACCCCAATCATCATCACCCCCATCATCATCACCATCATCATTCCCATCATCATCACCCCCATCATCATCACCCCAATCATCATCACCCCCATCATCATCACCCCATAATCATCTTCCCCATCAGCATCACCCCATCAGCATCACCCCCATCATCATCACCCCATCATCATCACCCCATCAGCATCACCCCCATCATCATCACCCCCATCATCATCACCCCATCAGCATCACCCCCATCATCATCACCCCCATCATCATCATCCCCATCATCATCAACCCCATCATCATAACCCCATCAGCATCACCCCCATCATCATCACCCCCATCATCATCACCCCAATCATCATCACCCCCATCATCATCACCATCATCATTCCCATCATCATCACCCCCATCATCATCACCCCAATCATCATCACCCCCATCATCATCACCCCATAATCATCTTCCCCATCATCATCCCCATCATCATCATCCCCATCATCATCAACCCCATCATCATCACCCCATCAGCATCACCCCCATAATCATCACCCCCATCATCATCATCATCATCCCCATCATCATCACCCCCATCATCATCATCACCCCCATCATCATCATCACCCCCATCATCATCACCCCCATCATCATCATCCCCATCATCATCACCCCCATCATCATCACCCCATCATCATCCCCATCATCATCACCCCCATCATCATCATCCTCAGACATCAGCGCATACCATACCGTGTTATACACGGCCCGTGCAGATTGGAGAGGGGGGATAATATCGCGTGGGAACGAAATAATATTTCATGGAAAAGAAATAATATTTTGTTGGAACGAAATAATGTTGCGTGGGAATGAAATAGTATTTCGAGGGAACGAAATAGTATTTCGAGGGAACAAAATAATGCACGGAGATTTTTTTCTCATCATCATCACCCCATCATCATCTTCCCCATCATCATCCCCATCATCATCATCCCCATCATCATCAACCCCATCATCATCACCCCATCAGCATCACCCCCATAATCATCACCCCCATCATCATCATCATCATCCCCATCATCATCACCCCCATCATCATCATCACCCCCATCATCATCATCACCCCCATCATCATCACCCCCATCATAATCACCCCAAACATCATCACCCCCATCATCATCACCCCATCAGCATCACCCCCATCATCATCATCACCCCCATCATCATCATCCCCATCATCATCATCATCCCCATCATCATCATCACCCCCATCATCAACACCCCCATCATCATCATCACCCCCATCATCATCACCCCCATCATCATCATCACCCCCATCATCATCATCACCCCCATCATCATCATCATCCCCATCATCATCACCCCCATCATCATCATCATCCCCATCATCATCATCATCCCCATCATCATCACTCCCATCATCATCATCCCCATCACCATCACCCCCATCATCATCACCCCAATCATCACCCCAATCATCATCACCCCCATCATCATCACCCCCATCATCATCATCCCCATCATCATCACTCCCATCATCATCACCCTCATCATCATCACCCCCATCATCATCACCCCCATTATCATCATCACCCCCATCATCATCATCACCCCCATCATCATCATCCCCATCATCATCACCCCCATCATCATCACCCCCATCATCATCATCACCCCTATCATCAACACCCCCATCATCATCATCACCCCCATCATCATCACCCCCATCATCATCATCACCCCCATCATCATCACCCTCATAATCATCACCCCCATCATCATCATCATCATCCCCATCATCATCAACCCCATCATCATCATCACCCCCATCATCATCATCACCCCCATCATCATCACCCCATCAGCATCACCCCCATCATCATCACCCCCATCATCATCATCATCACCCCCATCATCATCATCACCCCCATCATCATCATCATCATCACCCCCATCATCATCACCCCCATCATCATCACCCCCATCATCATCATCCCCATCATCATCACCCCCATCATCATCACCCCCATCATCATCACCCCAAACATCATCACCCCCATCATCATTACCCCATCATCATCACCCCCATTATCATCACCCCCATCATCATCATCATCACCCCCATCATCATCATCACCCCCATCATCATCATCATCATCACCCCCATCATCATCACCCCCATCATCATCACCCCCATCATCATCATCCCCATCATCATCACCCCCATCATCATCACCCCCATCATCATCACCCCATCATCATCTTCCCCATCATCATCCCCATCATCATCATCCCCATCATAATCACCCCATCAGCATCACCCCCATCATCATTATCACCCCCATCATCATCATCCCCATCATCATCACCCCCATCATCATCACCCCATCATGATCTTCCCCATCATCATCCCCATCATCATCATCCCCATCATCATCAACCCCATCATCATCACCCCATCAGCATCACCCCCATAATCATCACCCCCATCATCATCATCATCATCCCCATCATCATCACCCCCATCATCATCATCACCCTCATCATCATCATCACCCCCATCATCATCACCCCCATCATAATCACCCCAAACATCATCACCCCCATCATCATCACCCCATCAGCATCACCCCCATCATCATCATCACCCCCATCATCATCATCCCCATCATCATCACCCCCATCATCATCACCCCATCATCATCTTCCCCATCATCATCCCCATCATCATCATCCCCATCATCATCAACCCCATCATCATCACCCCATCAGCATCACCCACATAATCACCACCACCATCATCATCATCCCCATCATCATCACCCCCATCATCATCATCACCCCCATCATCATCATCACCCCCATCATCATCACCCCCATCATCATCACCCCAATCATCATCACCCCCATCATCATCACCATCATCATCCCCTTCATCATCACCCCCATCATCATCACCCCCATCATCATCACCCCCATCATCACCCCATCATCATCTTCCCCATCATCATCCCCATCATCATCATCCCCATCATCATCAACCCCATCATCATCACCCCATCAGCATCACCCCCATAATCATCACCCCCATCATCATCATCATCATCCCCATCATCATCACCCCCATCATCATCATCACCCCCATCATCATCATCACCCCCATCATCATCACCCGCATCATCATCATCCCCATCATCATCACCCCCATCATCATCACCCCCATCATCATCATCCTCAGACATCAGCGCATACCATACCGTGTTATTACGGCCCGTGCAGATTGGAGAGGGGGGATAATATCGCGTGGGAACGAAATAATATTTCATGGAAAAGAAATAATATTTTGTTGGAACGAAATAATATTGCGTGGGAATGAAATAGTATTTCGAGGGAACGAAATAGTATTTCGAGGGAACAAAATAATGCACGCAGATTTTTTTCTCCTTCATGTCACCTGGCGGGCTCTGTACATCTGCCTACACCTAATGAGCTGTGAACTTTGACCTACAGCAGGCTCCGAATTCAAACTTAGCCTGTATTTTGGTGTCATCTGCCTACACACCAAACATTTTAAAAATCCATTAAATATTTTTTGAGTTTTTGGGCGGAAACCAACTCGCATATTTAATGAGCTGTGAACTTTGACCTACAGCAGACTCCAAATTCAAACTGAGCCTGAATTTTAGTATTATCTACCTTCACAACAAACATTTTAAAAATCCATTAAATATTTTTCAAGTTATTGTGCGGAAACCAACTTGCATATCTAATGAACTGTGACCTTTGACCTACATGCGGACTCCGAATTCAAACTTAGCCTGTATTTTGGTGTCATCTACCTACACACCAAACATTTTTTAAATCCATTAAATATTTTTCGAGTTATTGCGCGGAAACCAAGTGGGGGGACAGACAGATGGACGGACAAGAGCAACGTTTAATGCCCCCTCCGGACTTCGTCTGCGGGGCATAAAAAGCCTGAATTGTCATGTATCACGGGTGTACCATCTCACTATTACTTTTTTTATTTTCAACTGGCTACACTGTAAAAACTGTGGTGTTAAAACTGATACCAGTAGGTGTCTATAGAGGACCACACCATGAAGTGCTAAAATTACACACTAGAGATTGAATGTCACACCAGCTAGTGTAAGTGTAACAACCAAAAGTGTTGTAATAACACCTAACACTGTCAATTTAACACCGGTGTAAATGACTGGTATGTTCCTCTATGTACACCGGTTAACACCACAGTTTTCGCTGTGTATCAACCACTGCCCCCCTCCCTCAGGTCAACCATAATTGTTCCAGAATCTAGTTAAAGATTACACATTTAAGTATGGAAATTGGTAAGTTCATGAGCTCCAAACCCATATTGTTAAGCTGAAGGTAAGCCAGCAAATCCAGCTTAATTATCCCAGCCCTATCACTGGTTTTGCCCCATTAATAAAGGATAAAAAAAGAACCTTTAAAAAATTAAAAGGAGGGAAAAACAGTGACTTCGGCTGTCATGCAACTCTCACTTCCCTGGTTTATTCAACTTAATAAATAAACATATGGCCATTGAGTCCCTGTACAGATTGAATTAGAACTTCGGTCTCTGTATTTGGTGAGTGGAGCCACAACGGAGTTCAGCGGAACAACCAATATAAGTTACAGAGACCAAAACTTTTGGTCTAGAGCCAGAGGTACACAGACAGTCAATTAATTACACTGCTTTAACAAGATCTATTCTCGAATAACAGAAGTGAGTCAACTTGACAGTCAGCATGCATGTATTAAACAATGTCGAGGATAGAACTTGTTACCCAAACACCGTAACACAGTTAATCCATGGCGATATGACCCGTTCCGCCTATTTGGAAACCGTATAAACCCAAACGAAATTCAGGTTAGTCATTCGCCGGAACTCTCCGCATGCACTGTCAGCGTCACACCGCTAGAGACAGATAGAGCAGCCAAGGCAAGAGTATTCAAAGCAATCACCGCAATATTTTGTTGGCGATGTTATTACATACAAATATCGAATGAAGTGCATTAGATTGTATGAATTCACGCCCGCAGTTATATAATTAAAGTTACTTATCTCAACGAACACAAATCGTTTATTGTCATGGTCAGTTCTCTAAACCAGGAGATGTAATTACAGGTGTGCCCCAAGGTAGTGTCCTTGGCCCCATTTTATTTTTATTATTTATTAATGATATTACAGATTGTTTGAAATATTGTTCATGTAATATTTTTGCTGATGATGTTGTCATATACTTCTCGCACAATAGTGTTGACAAAGCCATAAATACACTACAAAATTATTTAATCTCACTTACCTCTTGGTACCATAATAATAAATTATGTATAAATATTGATAAGACCAAAGTAATGTCGTTAAGTCCAAGATCTTCTTATCATATGAATATATTTATAGATAATAAGAAAATAGAACAGGTGAATAATATTCGATATCTTGGAGTAACGATCGATAGTAAGTTAAATTGGAATTTTCATGTTCAAAATCTTGCCAAGTTACTTGCCAAAAAACTTTTTGCTCTGCGAAAAATGAGCTTTTATCTGGATTTAAATGGTTGGAATCTGATATATAAAACAATCATTCAACCCAATTTTGACTATTCTTGCTCGGTATGGGGAAATTGCTCAGCAAAAAATAAACAGATACTTACACGGTTACAAAAAAGAGCTGCAAGGATCGTATCAAGAAATTTTGATTATGAAAATACAAATGGCCTTGATTTAATTAAGTCATTGAAATGGCAAACTTTTGAACAAAGAAGGGATTATTTCTTAGCATTACTGATGTATAAATGTATTCATGGATTTGCTCCCACTAGAATGTGCAATAATATAGAAATGAACTTTGACAGACATGGTTTGAATACAAGATCTGCCGATTCTCTTAATGTAATCTTGCCAAAACCTAATCTAGAATGTTTCAAACATGGTTTTATGTATGCGGGAGGTAAGCTTTGGAACACCTTGCCATACGCTACTAAAAATTCAACATCTGTACTATCTTTTAAGCATTTGTATAAGAAAGCATTTTTTTACTAAGTGTTGACTGATATGTATTTTTACCAATGTAAACGGACATGGTGGCTCAGTGGTAGAGCGCCCGCCTCATGGACGGGAGGTCGTGGGTTCGATCCCCGGCCGAGTCATACCAAAGACTGATTAAAATGGGACCTTCTGCCTTCCTGCTTGGCGCTCAGCATTTAGAATGGAGAAGGGTAATAATAACATATTATGTTATGCAGGGCCCGCTGGAAGAACAGCTTACAGCTGAGAGTGGCTACCCTGGGTAAATAAGAGTTATTATTATTATTATTATTATTATTAGCTGCATTTATTTTAGTCTCTTTTAAACCTTTCGTGCAATATGTTGTATTGAGTGGGGACCTGGACGTTGCAAGCTTCGTTTCCTTTTTACAATAGTAATTTTTTATCCTTGCACATTAGTGAATGAGTCGTGTGTGGATTGTTTTTATTCACGTGTTGTTGCAGGGTGATCTGTCTACTGTGATTGTTTACTGATAGTTTATGAATGAATCTGGGTTGGGTTGACTTATTGTGATTGATTGTGGGTGAATGTGTGTTGGGTGATGGGGTGGATGGATGGATGCGTGGTGTGTACTCTTCAAATGGGTCACGAGGTTTGCAAATGGTTCCTGGTTCCTCTTCTCTTTTTCATTTTAACTTGTAAATACTGATTCTCAATAAATTGTGTAATACGAACTGCCACTGTCATTCTTATTTTTTTAGCTTATCATATGCAGCTGGTCGTATTCTTATATCAGCTTAGAATTTTGATGTAATTTTTTTAACCCTTTCAGGACCTTGATGTAAAACAGTGTTTTTATACTGATCTTGTGTTTTTTCCTGAATAAATATATTTCAATAAAAATAAATAAATAAATAATTACTCCCTAACATTACATAAATGATATAGACATATAGTACGATTCTTTCAATAATACTCACGTATTTTATGGAAAATTGATGGTACCATGTACGGTACTGAATTGATTTTCGCGCACAAACTCCCCATTCAGTGCGCGCGCGTACATTATATTTGTAATAGAACACTTTTTCGCGAACTTACCCGGCGAGTTACACGTTAAGCCCGAGTCGCTTTTAAGACCTTAACAGGCGTCGAATTGATATTCGAACTAGGAGGGCGCCAACATGGTGTTCGAAGGGATGTTAAAATGATTCAATTCAATTTTGCAATTCAATTTATTTTCATTCTTTAACATAATACAAATAATTACATGATAAATCAATTCAATTCAAATAAAAGCATGAACAAAATTCAACATTGAATAAATAATATACATATTCAATAAGTGATTCAAATATAAATTAACATGCATGTCAAATTTAAATCAATATAATCAATATAACTAAATATAATTAAATCAATATAATCATATATCATGAGAAGAATGGAGGGGTCCACTGAAAAGCAAAGCTTGATGTTCGAACTGGGGGCGCCAGATTGATACTCGAACTAGGGGGGCTCAGAACTGATGTTGGAACTAGGGGGCGCCAAATTGATACTCGAACTAGGGGGGGTCGATGTTCGAGCTAGGGGGCGCCAAACTGATACTCAAACTAGGGGGCGCCGAATTGATGTTCGAACTAGGGGGGGCCAAATTGATACTCGAGCTAGGGGGGGGGGGCAAAATGATATTCGAACTAGGGAAGGCAAATTGAGTTCGAAGGATGCCAAAATGATGTTCAAACTTGGGGCCGAATTGATGTTCGAACGGGGGGGGGGGCGAATTGATGATCGACCTACATGTAGGGGCGCCGAATTGATATTCGAACTAGGGGCGCCAAATTGATGTTGGACCTACATATAGGGGCGCCGAATTTATATTCGAACTAGGAGGGCGCCGAAATGATGTTCAAAGGGATGTTAAAATGATGTTCGAACTGGGGGCGCCAAATTGATACTCGAACTGGGGGGGGGGGCCAATCGATGTTCGAGCTAGGGGGGCGCCAAATTGATACTCAAACTAAGGGGCGCCGAATTGATGTTCGAACGAGCGAAGGAAAATTGAGTTCGAAGGGATGCCAAAATGATGTTCGAACGGGGGGGGGGGGCGAATTGAGGATCGACCTACATGTAGGGCGCCGAATTGATACTCGAACTAGGGGGGGGGGCGGCAAATTGATGTTCGAACTAGGGGCACCACATTGATGTTTGAACTAGGGGGCGCCGAATTGATATTCGAACTAGGGGCGCCAATTTAATGTTCCAACTGGGGCGCCGAATTGATGTTCGACCTAGGGAGGCCAAATCGATGTTCGACGTAGGGGGGGGAGGGGGGTTGCGCCAAATTGATGTTCGAACTAGGGGGGCGCCAAATTGATACTCGAGCTAGGGTAGGGGCGAAATAATATTCGAACTAGGGAAGGCAAATTGAGTTAAAAGGGATGCCAAAATGATGTTCGAACTGGGGGCCGAATTGATATTCGAACTAGGGGCGCCAAATCGATGTTGGACCTACATATAGGGGCGCCGAATTGATATTCGAACTAAGGGCGCCAATTTGATGTTCCAACTGGGGCGCCGAATTGATGTTCGACCTAGGGAGGCCACATCGATGTTCGACGTAGGGGGGGTTGCGCTGAATTGATGTTCGACGTAGGGGCGCAAAATTTATGTTCGACATCGGGGGCGCCGATTGAATGTTCGAACTAGGGGCGCCAAATTGATGTTCGAACTAGGGGGCGCTGAAATTGTGTATGGGTATGGCTTAAAAAGAATGCAACTAGAAAAAGTTCTACAAGTTGCATTCTTTTTAAGCCATATACCTATAATTGCATAGATTTCAAAGCACATGTTAACATCGTCACGTTCAACACCAATAACAAGCAATGACCCGCCGTGTAGCTAGTTGCAGGTCGGGATAACTTGCGCTCCATAGTTATTTGGAAAGTGGAAATTGATAATAATCGTATATTCCGACCGCCTCGATCACAGGACAAGAACTTGTTCAGGCCTTAAGACTATTCGTGTTATTATTTCCGCATTCATACTTTCCGTCCCGAAGAGACTTCCGAGAAATTCTCGAAGTTACGAGCATGCGCATTATGGTCTGGAAAGCGGGCGAATTCAAACTCGCCAGTCTGCAACTCATGGCGCCCAGGCGACCACGCCCAACTACAAAGTTCTCAAGTACCATGGCCAGCAAATTTTGGTAAGATTTCGATGTTGATTCTCCCAACATGTTCATTGACCCAGGCGGCCAGGCCTGCATTGACCCTAGATTACATAGGCGGATCCAGGTGGGGGCCGAGGGACCCGAGCCCCCCCCCCCCCCCCCTATTTACAGAGCAAAAAAAGGGAGACAGAAAAAAAGGAAGGAAAAGAAAAGAGAAAAAAGAAGAGAAGGAAGACGAGTGAATTAAATAAGATGAGAGGAAAAGTTGGAAAAAAATATTTTATGTCACTACAATGTAAATAACATTTTCGCTGGCGCTTCGCGCTTGCATTGCCTGTTAAGTGTTTCACATATCTTTTTCAACATGGAGCTTAAATATCAAGTTTGGAAGTCAATATACAAAAAATATTTCTCCTCGGAAATCGAACTTTCATTAATATGTGCGATTTACAAATTGATTTTTAAAAAGTGCCCTGTAAGAATGTCAGTTTTATGGTCTGAATATTAACAATTACCGCTCGCGCTGCGCGCTCGCAAATTTTTATTTGTCAGGTACCTATTATTTTCATGTATTCCATAAAGTTTTCAACATATCCCTTTTCAGGTCTGATTGTATCAGCTAGCGCTGCCATGCTTGCATTTTGATTGGCGGGTTATGTATGTCTCAATATTGATTATAACAAACTACTTAAAATCCCCTGTTCATGACAGTTTATCAAAAATTTCGGCTCGCGATTTGCGCTCGCATTAATGGTTAAAAATATATCAACTGATTACTGATACATCCTATTCATAATAAATAAGTGTTTGAAATGTACAGTGTTCACATCATGATATCATCAGATTCCGCGCCCTCATTATGCATTGATAAATAATATATCAATTTAATGATTAAATTGTCCCTTTTGTTTAATCTCGCGCTTAGCAAGATGAATGAGAAGATATATAGTCATCATATTCATATGATAACATGTCTTAAGGATGTCACGGTCCTATGTCTCAAACTCAAAGTAATAGTTAAAAATATCAGCTCTTTATCAAGTGCGATTTATATCCACCTTAAAATTTTCCTACAAAGTGTTTGAAATATAAACCTGAAATTTACCCCCTTTTTCAGATCGGAATATCAAATATTTTATGCTTTTATTTTCGCTTTTATTTTCATAATAAAAGATGAATTTAGAATGCCTAGATTCTAGGTCTAAATCTGAAACACGCGCGCGCATGTTCATTATCCAGTTTCATATCACAATATCAAAAATTTTCTGCTCGCCCTTTGTGCTCGAATCATTAATGTAGGAAGATCCCCTCCCCCCTTCTCAACCCTTTCATGATTTACAAAACATGAATAGAGTGTCCCGTTCTAGGTCTAAATCTCGATTTTTTTCGCTCGCGCTTCGCGCTCGCAATATTTGATTGTTGAAATATGTAACATCTTCAGGGCTATGTACAAGCAGTCCTTGAGAGGAACTTTTCGATCAGTTCAAAACGTATACAAACATTTTCTGCTCGCGCTTTGCGCTCGCATTATTAATGTAGGAAGGTCCTCACTTACTAATCCTTTTCATGATTTACAAAACATGAATAGAGTGTCCCGTTCTAGGTCTAAAACTATAATTTTTCCGCTGGCGCTTCGCGCTCGCATCAATCGTTTAGTAATATAGCTATCCTGTTCTTGATTACAAAAATTGATTTAAGTTTTCCATTCTTTATGTAGAAATGTCAATTTTTTTCATCTCGCGCTTCGCGCTCGCATTATTTGATTGTTGAAATGTGTGTTGTGGGCAAAGACTTCAAATTTTGGTTAAATGCATGAATGCCCAACAAACAATATTTTGCCATATTTTTCTACTTTCAAACCAACAACATAGGAAGAAATTGTGAGCAGATAATTATAGCAATGAGATGCATCTTTTTAATAATTGTTTTATGATCAACTAAGAACCCTGAACATAATGAAAATTGAGTGACATTTGAGACATACGATAAAAGCAAATTACTCCGGGGTCGGGCGATTTTTTCTACGAAATGCTCCAAAGAGCTCAAATGTTATCATAACTTATATTTTTTATGGTAAAATTGAATTATTATTAATTTCTTATTAATAATAATTGGCATTTATATAGCGCTTTATCAATCTACGACTGTTCAAAGCGCTTCACAATTATTATTACCCGGTCACTGGATTCATAGCATTCCAAGCAGCCTGTTAGGCGCAAACTTGCTAAACCAACCACAACGACGATTGTTTCCTACCGGTACCCAATTAGCACCTGGGTGAGAGTGGCAAAGTGTGGATTGACGCCTTGCCATAGGGCGCTAGGCCATGGTGGGATTCGAACACACGACCCTCTGATTACAAGGCGAGAGTCAGAACCGCTACACTACGGCGCTTCCCCTAATCATATGTGACTATTGTAACGAAATGAAAGGTTTATTTAATTATCAGTATTGTTTTGGAACGGCAAAGACTGTAGAATAATTTTTAACCCATATTTATACATGTAGTTGTATAGCGAAATTCAGAAATCGTTTGTAATCGATTATGTAGTGATTTTCTGTAAAAATGTAATTATGCCTTTTTGCTGAGAAGTATCGAAGTTTACAACTGTATAATTGTTTTAGCTCTTTATGTATAATAATTTCACACTGTTTGGATACACAAAATAAGTGACAATCACCATTGTCTTAGCTGAAAAGATTTATTCTATGACTTTAACTATTTTTAAATAGTGATAAAAATTTACTGCTTGACAAGCTGACTCTTGAAATGATGAGATAGATCGATGCAAGTCTACTCTATGCTCGATCACAAACCAGGCTACTAGGCCTATAAGAAATATTTTCTGTCCAGAAACTCTGCTCAAGTTCTGTTTGATCCTGCTGCGCCAGGGTGAGCATGCATTCTAGTAAAGTTTGTAGAAAGAAATACTTCGTTTTCATGCCTGTCATTATGTTGAGTACGGAGCTACAGAATGCATGGTCTGAAAAGCAGAAGCACGAAAGTGTTGGAAGTACTGACTAGAAAAAGTGAGAAGTACGGAAAATACTGACTTTACCGAAGTACGTAAAATACCGACTTTCCTGAGATACTGAAAATACCGACTCGAGAGAAGATACGGAAAGTACTGAGTCGAGAGAATAGACGGGAATTACTGATCTTACCGAGATTCCGAGATGAGTGAGGATGCTTGAAAGTTCTTACCAAGATACTGAAATTACGGAAATACTGAATGCTTGGGTATTCGGTCTTCAACATGGTTGTGCGGTTCCACGAGAAATGATATAAGATATTGTGAAGGAGTAAAGAGTCAGAAGTGAAGAAAGACGGACTTTGCATCAACTGGTTGTATATTTCAGCCGAAACGAACCAGCTCGTCAGGAAAGAAAGTCGGTTCGGCTACACGTGGTGTCAGAAGTGGGATTGTTGGTGTAGAAGTTCAGAAATGGATGTCAGAGGACAAAGAGGGCGTGCGGTATCGCCGGCTGAAGTGATGGAGAGGTTGGAAAGCAGTATGGCGGAGATTGACCAGATGATGGCGGAGTTGCGAACCAGTGTGGGGTTCACGCCATCATGGGGGACTGATGAGGCAAGCAGTAGGCAAGGGCCAAGAGTTCAGTTCCAGTCTTCACCAATTGAAAACTTCGGAGCAACAGCACAAGTACCGCAACCCACTAGTCTTGAACAAGAATTTCACGGAACCAGGCTATCAAATACACAACACAGACCAACAGCACAGTTGAGAACCGAATCAGAAAATCCTTTGTCAAGTCAACCGAATTATCCTGATGTAAGATCAAAGAAACCAAATGTGATACCAGATCGGTTCGATGGTCGCTCGCCAGTTGAAGACTATATCAACCATTTTGAGGCATGCATTGTAGTGAATGAATGGGGAGAATCCGAAGCGATGAAATATCTGGCAGCCAGCTTAAGAGGTTCTGTTGTTAAATTGCTAACCCAGAAAACGGGAAGAAGACTGAGTTACTGTGAACTGGTTGACAGAATGAGAAAAAGATATGGTCCAGGTGGAAAAGCGGAAGTCTATCTCGCCGAGTTGCGACAGAGACGGAGAAAGCCCAAAGAGACCCTCCAGGAATTAGGACAGAGTGTTAGAGATATGACGGCTCTCGCCTATCCCGAATTCGATGAAGACGGACAAGACCGGTTGGCGAGGGGGCATTTTCTGGATGCAATTATGGATAGTAAAATTCGAGAAGGACTCTTCCGCTCGCAACCAAGAACATTAGAAGCTGCCCTGAATACGGAGGCGTTCCTAAGGATGGAAGGAGATAGGAGGGACTACCGACAAACCAGGTACAGTCGAGCTGTTTCAGGGGATAATGCCGGAATTCCGTCCCCTACCGAAGAAACATCATGGGAAGTGAGAATGAAAAAGTTCCTTAAAGATCTCATTCTGGAAATGGAATCCAAAACCACTGAAAGGCCAAGACAGAATACAGCATCTCATGGAGCTGGACAGCAGACCAACCGGGAAAACAACAACTGCTACAACTGTGGAGAATCTGGCCATTTTGCTAATCAGTGTCCACATCCTAGGAAGGAGAAAAGAAGTGATCAGACCACTGAGAGACGATGTCACAATTGTAACCAAGCGGGGCGTCTCGTCAAAAATTTTCCAAAGTCAAATGCTCATGTCTCCATGATCACATCTGAATCAAACAAAGAGGATGTCCATGAAGAAGTCAGTAATGAAGAGCAAGAGCCGGATGACGGAAATTTAGGAGAGAACAGTCCTGAACCCGGCCAGGCTAGAGTTGGAACATCAGAGGATGCCAAGAGACAGGGTTTGTTCGTTAATGCGAAGCTTAACGGGCAGTCAGTAAAATTTCTGATAGATACTGGTTCTTCACATACTCTAGTATCAAACGAGGTATACGGCAGCATCATTGAGTCAAGGAGACCTCCTCTTCGTAGAATTACAGACATGGTTTACCAGGCAGACGGTTCACCACTAGAAACAATGGGGAGAGCATCGCTCGTCTTAGAAATTGGAGGTATTGCGGCGGCCTCCGAAGTCATAGTAGCTGCGCTGAAGAATCAAGGAATCATTGGACTGGACTTACTCATCCAGATGAATGCGGTACTAGATCTCAGAATGTTGGAGTTGAGAACTCCGAAGGGAACCATAGCATGCCAAGATCATGAAGGGAATTCATTTTGCTGTAGAATTGTTGCACAGCAAACAAGTACTATTCCGGCTGGCTGTGAAGTCATTCTACCAGGCGAAGCTAGGAACACTCAGTTCCTTAGTGGTTCGGCTTTACTGGAAGGACCGCAAGATGGTACGGAATTACTCGGTAAAGGTATGATGGTTGCACGAGCTGTTGTAAGCGCCGATGAAAAGATCCTCCCTGTACGGATTCTCAACACAACCCAACAACATAGAGTCATCAAGAAAGGAACTTGTGTAGCTAGTATAACATCTCTGAAGAAAGAGGAAACCACGGGCCTGGACACCTGTGGTAAACAACCTACGACTGGCATACCAGAACACCTGACTGATTTATTCGCTAGAACCATGCAGAATGTCCCAGTAGAATATCAGGAATCCATATCACAGTTACTAGGGGACTTCAGTGATATCTTTTCGAAGGGTTCGTTTGATATTGGGAGAACTGACTATGTGCAGCATAGCATCAACACCGGAGATACACCACCGTTTCGACAAGCACATAGAAGATATCCAGCTCAACAGAGGGAAGAGATTGAACGGCAAGTTCAGGATTTGCTGCAACATGGTTTGATAGAACCTACTTCTAGCCCATGGGCATCAAATGTAGTGTTGGTATCCAAGAAGGATGGAAGCAAGCGGTTTTGTGTTGACTACCGCCAACTAAATGCTAGTACCATTAAAGACGCTTACCCACTACCAAGAATAAGTGACACCTTAGATGCGTTAGGCGGGGCGAAGTGGTTCTCCACATTAGCCTTAGCCAGTGGATATTGGCAAGTGGAATTGGACGAAGAGGCAAGACAGAAATCTGCATTCTTCGCGAATGGAGGGTTATATACCTGGCGCGCTATGCCCTTCGGGCTATGTAATGCGCCGGCCACATTTGAAAGGCTGATGGACCGAGTGGTAGCCGGGTTAAAGTGGGAGATCTTGCTTGTGTATCTGGACGATGTCATCGTGTATGGCAGAACAATAGAAGAAGAACTGACAAGGCTGAGAATGGTATTCCAACGGCTGAAAGAAGCAGGCCTTAAACTGAAACCATCAAAGTGTCATCTGTTCTGTAGAAGTGTACGATATCTCTGACACATCGTCTCGGCTGAAGGTGTGAGCACAGATCCAGAAAAGATAAGCTCTGTACGTGACTGGGATTACCCAACTTCTGTAACAGAGCTCAGAAGCTTCATGGGTTTAGCATCCTATTACCGACGTTATGTCAAGGGATTTGCAGAGATCGCCAGACCTTTGCATCAGCTTATGGAAAAGAACAGACACTTTGATTGGACAGAAGAATGCAAGTCAGCTTTCGATCAGCTTAAGGAGAGACTCACCACCTCGCCCATATTAGCATACCCTGAGCCCGATGGACAGATGATTATGGACACTGATGCTAGTGATTTTGCAGTAGGTGCAGTCTTGTCTCAGATCCAGGATGGGCAAGAGAAAGTAATTGCGTACGCAAGCAAGACACTCAAGAAAACTGAAAGAAACTATTGTGTCACTAGGAAGGAATTACTTGCCATCGTCATCTTCTTGAAACATTTTCGCCAGTACTTATATGGACGCCATATCACTGTGAGAACCGATCACGGATCTCTCAGGTGGTTGACAAGTTTCAAAGAACATGCCGGACAACTTGCCCGCTGGCTTGAGGTTATTTCAGAGTACGACATGGACATCATTCACCGACCTGGAAGGAACCATAGTAATGCAGACAGTATGTCCCGACGACCATGTAAGCAGTGCGGGCGTGAAGATAGCAAAGCAGACTCAGAACCAGAACAAGTACGGATATTATCAGTTGATACTGAGGAAGAAAAAAAAAGAACTCAAAGACCAACAGAGAAGTGATGTCGGGATCAAGCCGGTAGTACAGGCCAAACTGGATGGGCAGAAACCAAGCGATGCCCAAACATCTGCCTGGCCAAGAGAAGCTAAGCGTCTCTTAGAATACTGGGATTCACTACACATCAAGAATGAAGTGCTCTACCGCAGGTGGGAGTCAAGTGATGGGGAAATAACCAGGTGGCAACTTGTGGTGCCCCGAGCCATGGTACAAGAGATGGTGAAAGAAATGCATTCTGCTACTACCGCAGGCCATTTCGGCATCAAGAAGAGCCTCGAGAGAGAGCACGATTGAAGTATTTCTGGGTCGGGATGACAGAAGATTTCCGATCTGGAATACGCCAGTGCGACATCTGTGCAAAAAGAAAAGCTAGCGGAGTACATACCAGAGCACCCTTGCAACAACAAATAAGTGGACCTCCAATGGACCGTATAGCCCTAGACATCCTTGGTCCGTTACCCGAATCTACAAATGGCAATAAATATGTCTCAATTGTTGGGGACTATTTCACTAAATGGATGGAAGCATTTGCTATACATGATGAACGAGCCGACACCGTGGCAGAAAAGCTAGTGAAGGAAGTCCTCTGTAGATTCGGAGTCCCCTCAGTCATCCATTCTGACCAGGGCCGAAACTTCGAGTCGGATGTATTCAAAGAGGTATGCCGCCTGATGGGTGTAAAGAAGACTCGGACAACGCCCTATAACCCGAAGTCCGATGGCCTAATTGAAAGATTTAATCGGACCCTTCTCAACACGGTTGCCTCTATGATGGATTCAGAGTCACATCAACGTGACTGGGATAATATATCCCCTTTGCCACAGCAGCATACCGGAGCAGTCCTCAAGAGTCCACTGGAGAAACTCCGAACATGCTTATGCTAGGAAGAGAAGTCACCTTACCAATAGATCTGGTACTGCCAACCACCCCACTAGATGAAGAAGTTAATACTGACTACGCCTTCAAACTCAGAGATACACTACGGACAGTACATGAAAGAGCAAGAAGAAACCTAAAGGATGCTGGGAGCCGACAACGCACTTTATACAACAGAAGGGCATCCGAGGCCGACTTCAACGTGGGGCAATATGTGTGGCTCAGAAAGAAAACTAGGAAAAAAGGAGTATCTCCAAAATTGGAACCCCGATGGCTCGGACCGTTTCTTATCGTTTCGAAGCTCTCTGCTGTCACATTCCGTCTTCAACAATCTCCTAGATCTCTACCACTTGTGGTCCATGCAGATCGCATGAAGAAATACCAAGGTGTTGAGCTTCCAGTATGGCAATTCAGAACTACCAATAACAACTAAACTTACAACGACCACAGTCGAATGATTATTCACCAACAACAAACGTATTTCTGCTTTGACCATGCACTCTGTCGCTTAGATGTAAAATAAGATGAAGAATATGAAATTCAGCTGTTTTGTTTCACGCTACAAATTAAATCAAATATCGGGCCCAGAATTATGACAAATTTTATGCTCTTCTCCAATTTGCATTGCAGAAGATGGTGAGTGACGACGAGATTAGCATTTCCAGCAAAGTATCACACAATGAATTCTCCTGTGGGGAATGCAGCAAAACGTTTGAGAAACTGGCACAGCTTAATCGCCATCACCGGGAATGTCATGTGAAAAGATTCAGATGCACCAAATGCGATTACAGATGTGGAAGGAAGGGCGACCTGGAAAGACATGAAGCGACCCATGCAGAGCCAGTCCCAACCAGAAAGTATGGAAAAACTCCAGTTCACACTCCGGCATCTAGGTCCCGTCTAGATAGGTCACCAGTCCGACACCGGAGCCCTAGATCTCCTAGGGATAGCGGAAGATATTCCCACTCATCACCTAGGCCATCAAGAAGTCCGGAAAGGTCTGTAAGAAGTGTCATTCGACGAAGAAGCAGAAGCCGCTCTCGGTCACCCGCATCTAATACACCTAAATCTTCTCATCGGAACGACCGAGGGAAATCTCACCAAAGATTTAGATCTGCAGAGAAGACTCCTTCAAGGTGCTGCGACGCCAGTTGCCAGACAGAGGAAGACGGAGAACTCCGGAAGCGCGTCAGGAATCTGACAGCTAAGCTGAGGGAAGCTGGACATGATGGGGGATCGGTTTTGGAGTATACCACATCATCCATCAAAATACCCAGAGATGTGATCCTTACACGTAAAACTGAAAGATATATCACCAGACACGGAGAGCTCGTTGAAATTTTCACAGAAGAAATCAAAAGAGTGCCGGATGAACCATAATTCTATATAAACTGAAAATGACTCTAAAAAGACTCTTGCATAAAATGCAGAATTAAACAAAACGGAAAAGGACTCTTGAGAAGAAAATTCTGCATCGTTTGTTTTAGCCTTTTAATGTATGATGATGTTAACGTTTGTGTACATAAAAGTTGTATGTAGTTTAGTTCGTCTTTAGAAATATTGTTTACAAACTCTGATGGAAGGAAAACAAATCATCTCGAATGTTACATCCATAGGAAGTTTGAAATTAGAAAATGCGAAGTGGTTATCTTACTCATATTAAACATTATAATTAGGTGGTCTGTCATGAATATGACAGATCACCTATTATATTCGTCAGATTTTACTTTATTTATTTTTATTGCCAAATTTTGTTCCCACTTTATCTCAAAATCGGGCTTGTCAAATTTCTTGATTTTCTTGTCATGTATGGAAATTATTATGGAATCGCGAAACGAAACTTTTCAAGGTTATCAAATCATGATGACGTCTTCTAGGCGCCATTTTGTAAAAATGAATTATTGATCATATCACCGCAACTAATCATAAAAAATCATCCATATTTGCATCATATCAAGTTCAGGTGACATGTCATCAGGACATGTCATCAAAGGTCATGCAAAGGTCACGACGCGCACGTACGCGCGCGTCAAAATTTAAAAATTCCCCAAATCAACCGTGGTCAAGTTTGGATACGTTTCAGGTCATTTTGAGCGTGTCAAGAATTTGCGCGCGCACAGGTATGCGTGCGCGTTCTTGCACCTACCATCGGTATGCATCTTCGAGTCATCATTTATTTTATGTCTGTCCATTGTACATTATCTTCTGATTAATTTGATACCTCATTCAGCCTCTTACGACCAATAATACGGGAATGCGCGTCCATTCAAATTTGCATTACACGCGCGTGCAAACTCGCAAAATAAGTCATAAGTGGGCAAAAATATGCCTATATAAAATTCACTGTAGCTCTTCAGGGAGTCAGTTGACCCCCAATTTTTTTTTCCTATTCGAATAGAGTATGAAAAGGAGATATGATTTCATGCCACATTTGACCCTTAAAAACATCGTGACGTCATCAAAATGGCGTCGGAACTAAAAATTAACGTTTTCTGTTTCATGATGTCACCACACTCATGTAAATTGATTCTAATTCCGTAAATATTGGTTATTTCTCGCAAAATTTTCAATATCTTTTAGCTTAGAATGTACCCTTTAGACAATATGTCCATTGTATCATTTTAAAGCTTGTGCTATTCTCAAAACTAGAACTTGTAGAGGTTTGTCATCATGCCAATTTTCTACTTGCAAAAATTTACATTGACAATATGTTTCCTGTTTTGCATTTGCCGTCTGTCGGAAACATTGTGGTCGACTGGATAACGCACCTGACTAGTAAAACAGGGGTCGGTGGTTCAAACCTTGCCTGCCTTTTTTTTTTTTTTTTTTTTCCTTTTTAGGTGGTCTGTCATGAATATGACAGATCACCTATTATATTCGTCAGATTTTACTTTATTTATTTTTATTGCCAAATTTTGTTCCCACTTTATCTCAAAATCGGGCTTGTCAAATTTCTTGATTTTCTTGTCATGTATGGAAATTATTATGGAATCGCGAAACAAAACTTTTCAAGGTTATCAAATCATGATGACGTCTTCTAGGCGCCATTTTGTAAAAATGAATTATTGATCATATCACCGCAACTAATCATAAAAAATCATCCATATTTGCATCATATCAAGTTCAGGTGACATGTCATCAGGACATGTCATCAGAGGTCATGCAAAGGTCACGACGCGCACGTACGCGCGCGTCAAAATTTAAAAATTCGCCAAATCAACCGTGGTCAAGTTTGGGTACGTTTCAGGTCATTTTGAGCATGTCAAGAATTTGCGCGCGCACAGGTATGCGTGCGCGTTCTTGCACCTACCATCGGTATGCATCTTCGAGTCATCATTTATTTTATGTCTGTCCATTGTACATTATCTTCTGATTAATTTGATACCTCATTCAGCCTCTTACAACCAATAATACGGGAATGCGCGTCCATTCAAATTTGCATTACACGCGCGTGCAAACTCGCAAAATAAGTCATAAGTGGGCAAAAATATGCCTATATAAAATTCCCTGTAGCTCTTCAGGGAGTCCGTTGACCCCCTACTTTTCCTCACTCTTGGAAATAGTCAAAATGTCATCTGGAGATTGCGTAATAACGTCAAAATTACGTTAGAAGTGAAAATTAAACTTTTTCGCAATTACGTCAACGTATTTATGCATATTTGACCGTATCTTCGTTATTACTAGTCAATCTTCTCTCAAATTTTGATATGATGTAGTGAAGACAATCCTCTACAAATAATGTGTGAATGATTTTCACTTTCAACCACAGCATTAGTGTGTTATGACCTGTTTAAGTTTTTGCAAATTTGTTCTGGACCTAATTTTTGAGAATTTTTTTAAGAAAATGCTTTATTAATCAATTGTACGGTCTTGCTGAAAATATCAAGCCCACTTGCTTTGCGGTTTTTTATGTAGGACATTTTTTTAAATATTGCCGGAACTTTTTAAGGGGTAGTTTTAACATTGTAAAACATCATTTATGCATTGAAACGCTATTTGGTTGATTAATTTCATTCTAGACATTTTGCGGAAAATCCTGGATTTTTTTCTATTTGGTTATTTTCTCTAAATATAACATATAACAAATTTTCAGATACCTTCTGTGAAATTAAAAATAGTGCAATTTAGTAAAATACTAATTTTCCCGAAATTTTGCGGGAAAATTGCCAGTATTTGAATCTTTTACCTGACTTTTTTCAGTAAAATCATCAAGAAAGAATTTTCAAGGAAATGTTACAGTCATACACAATTAATAAATGGATATTGAAAATTCTTGACGGAAAATATTATGTGAAATGTTTAGGAATTTGCAGAAATTTTGCAAATATTTCCCCTCAAAAAATTCTACTTAATTCTTTTATCAAATACACCACTGATGATGAGTTTTGAAGTGAATGCTGTGAAAATGTATCATTGCGAAACTTCTCATTAAAAATAATTGAAATTTAGCAGAAATTTTGAATAAAAATATTTAAGATATTTTAGTTTTCAAAAAGTATCACCTAAGAATTTTCAAGCATTCTGTGAAATTGATACCCACTGACATTGTGGAAATTCTTGCTTGAAATCTTAAAAGAAAAATTGCTGACAGTAGAAAGAAATTTTAAAAAGATTTTGCATAAAAAACATGAAACTGTCCATTAAAAATTAGCTGCTCTGAAAATCAAGGCGCCTTTTATTGCGCAATTTTGGAAAGCCAATTTCGGTAAATCGTCTGAAATTTTTGAGGAGTTTTTAAGGCATTTTACGTGCTCCAAACTTAATTTTGTATTTACCGTATTACATTATCACCACCATCATTATAATCATCACGGTTGTCATCACCACATTAATAATCACATTTAGCAATGGTCAAAATGAATTCCTATGATGTCTATGATCAAAATTATCAATCATATCTAAATGATTCTTTTCATACAACATTAGCCGACACTGAATGAAAAATCATGACAGACCACCTAATTCGTCCTCATGACGAATTAAAATCTAGTTTCTTTTGGAATTGTTACAAAATGTAAAGAAACGGAATTTGCAAGTGTTTCTTTGCTAGGAAATTGGACAGCTCGGGGACCGAGCTTTTCAAAGGAGGGAGTTGTGTAACGAAATGAAAGGTTTATTTAATTATCAGTCTTGTTTTGGAACGGCAAAGACTGTAGAATAATTTTTAACCCATATTTATAGTTGTATAGCGAAATTCAGTAATCGCTTGTAATCAATTATGTAGTGATTTTCTGTAAAAATGTAATTATGCCTTTTTGCTGAGAAGTAACGAAGTTTACAACTGTATAATTGTTTTAGCTCTTTATGTTTAATAATTTCACACTGTTTGGATACACAAAATAAGTGACAATCACCATTGTCTTAGCTGAAAAGATTTATTCTATGACTTTAACTATTTTTAAATAGTCATTATAGTGATATAAATTTACTGCCTGACAAGCTGACTCTTAAATTTTTTTTTTTTTTTTTTTTTTTTTTAAACAAATGCACACCTAGTTACCAATAATGCATATAGCATTTCCATTTATTTGAAAGCAGGATAAAAGAGCATTGTAGATTAAATGACTTGCTCACGTGCTTAGGTGCCGCGGCCGGGGATAGAACCCCGGACTTTCCATGTATAGCCAGGCGCCTTAGACCACTCGGCCACGGCACCTAATGAAATGATGAGCTAGATCGATGCAGGTCTACTTTATGCTCGATCACAAACCAGGCTACCAGGCCTACAAGTAGTAATTTCTGCCCGAAACTCTGCTCAAGATCTGTTTGATCCTGCTGCGCCAGGGTGAGCATGTATTCTAGTAAAGTTTGAAGAAAGAAATACTTCGTTTTCATGCCTGTCATTATGTAGAGTACGGAGCTACAGAATGGATGGTCTGAAAAGCAGAAGCACGAAAGTGTTGGAAGTACTGACTGGAAAAAGTGAGAAGTACGGAAAATACTGACTTTACCGAAGTACGGAAAATACTGACTTTACCGAAGTACGGAAAATACTGACTTTACTGAAGTACGGAAAATACCGACTTTCCTGAGATACTGAAAATACTGACTCGAGAGAAGATACGGAAAGTACTGAGTCGAGAGAATAGACGGGAATTATTGATCTTACCGAGATTCCGAGATGAGTGAGGATTCTTGAAAGTTCTTACCAAGATACTGAAATTACGGAAATACTGAATGCTGGGTATTCGGTCTTCAACATGGTTGTGCGTTTCCACGAGATATGATATAAGATATTGTGAAGGAGTAAAGAGTCAGAAGTGAAGAAAGACGGACTTTACATCAACTGGTTGTATATTGCAGCCGAAACGAACCAGCTCGTCAGGAAAGAAAGTCGGTTCGGCTACACTATATTACATCAAACCTCATTTTCTAGTCATCTGGCAAATCAGACATTTACAAAAAAGTGTATAAAATTAATTACGCATTCGTAGTAATTATTGCAGGCCCATCTTTTTTTCAGAATGTACAAATTTTTGGAAAAAATACATACAATTTTAAAAAGTTTTGCTCGCGCTTCGCGCTTGCATTATGAAATAAAGATTATTATATTAGATATTTATGTTGATTAAAGAATAAAGCTAAGAATTGACTTATTGGACTACCCCCTTCAAAGAAACAAACAAAAAACATCTTCGAGCGGCCGATCGGGGAAAATACGGCTGAAAAAACTTCCGGGCCCCTCTATTGGGGAAGGCTGGATCCGCCCCTGAATTACATTTGACCTTGGTCATGTTACCTTAAACAAACGTAGTCATGATATTCCGCTATACTTCATTACCCCTTTTCCAAGTTTCATGAACTATGACATTTCAAAAACTTAACTTTGGTTAAGATTTCAGTGTTGACGCCGTCCCCATCGTCAAAAAGAGGCGCCAATTATTGTCTCGCTCTGCTATGTAGGCAAGACAAAAATTATGTTCTGTCCTAGCGGCTTTTGTAACATGTTTTAGTAGGGGGCACGCCGAGGGCACGTAGGCAATTCGTCAATGTTTTAATGAGTAATTCTTGAGCTTCACGAGCTGAGCACTCCATAACTCTATTCCTAACAAAAGTCGCTCTTGTTTATTAAAGGCTAAGAAACAAAATATGAATAAGAGTTGTGAATTCTTCTTGCATGAAGGGAAGCACTCTACACTTTGACAAATGTATGAGAAGCGTCTGATTTTAACTGTTGTTTTTATATTGCTTGCAACACTTAAGTCACTAATCCCAAACGGATTGGAAAATATAATGTTAACAAGTGGAATATAATATTATAGATATGTCCTATTTCAATTGGACGGTGAATGGAGTACACGGCCAACAATTATATAACTTTAGCAGTAGTGAAAGTATTATTCTTTAATCTGAGCAGATTGAATAACCGATTTTCTTTGACATTTCTGTTATAAATTTCAAATTACATTTTATACTGACACTGTTTACATTTTGTACTGATACTCTTGATATTTATCAGAACAAATGAGGATTTCTATTCTTAGGTGAATGTTCTGTTGTTATTTCTCTATTGGAAAGCCGTTTGAGTAAAAATCGGTCTAGTAGTATAGTCACTAGTTACTAGTAAACGTTTCGCATGTTCTAGGTTGGTAGACATTCATACCACAACGCATATCATATTCTGAAATAGGTTGTGCAGTATACCACAATGTGAACTTAATTGTGTATGGATATATTAATCATTTACAGAAATGTTGAAGTTTACTTGCAATATGTAAGGGAATAAATGAAACTTTCATTGTAATGGGGAAAGTTTCGGATGCGTTTTTTTTTTGGACGAATCGTCAAATACTCAAATAACTGAAATAACTCTATGGTTTATATCATTCCTATATTTTGCGTAAAAGACAGCTAGATTATGATACGACACTTTTTAGTTTCCAACCTACGGTGGGAAATCACGTTGTATTTTTTTTTTACGAATTCCACTGAAACTATTACGTGGATTTACTCAGGCCTAAACTGCATTGCTATCATTTACATTTATTGTTACATCTTGAAATAGTTGATGTATGCAAGATGCATGGGACCTTGGAATTCATGTTTCACTTGAATTGTATGAAAGAGAGAGATAAGAACTTATCGTCCAAAATGATGCGAACTTAAGAGCATTGTTTTCATATTTATATAGACATTGCCAATATATTTTTTACAGCATATTTATGTTTAGTATCTTATATTTGTTTTATTTACACCGTTTACACGCATTCTGTTTCTTTTGAAAATCTATTTGGAGTATATACAATTTGAGCAAGATTATAAGATACATAACCTTTTGATACATGATATCATTGTTGCAAGAGCGGAAGACCCAATGTTTGTTGAATAGGATTGACAAGACAACTCACTGTTTTGACTGGATTTCAAGCGAATAACATAATGTCTTCATTTTCCCTGGTGCTTGCATAGACTGTTTAACGAGATTTCCCCCAAGACATTATAATTGATAATGAGCCCATAGATAAAAAAAAAATATTATTTTAAATTTCTTGGTATTACAATAGACAAACATTTATCATGGAACCAACACGTAAGCAATATATCATCATCAATGGCTAAAGGAATTGGAATATTATACAAATTAAAGTATTTTTTGACAGAGCACTCCCTTTTAATGATATACAATGCATATACCGGTGTGTTGGCTCAGTTGGTAGAGCGTCCGCCTCACAACCGGGAGGTCGGGGGTTCAAACCCCGGCCGCGTCAGACCAAAAGACGTTAAAAGATGGGAGTTGCTGCTACCCTGTTTGGCGTTCAACGATTAAAGGGATAGAGCCTCGTCGATCTGGCGCTCCACAGTGGCTGCCGGGCCCACGATCAATTGGGCAAAGCAAATTTTCGGAGTATTTCATTTCATGTCTCTTTCGAACAATAAAATATGGATTTTCATTTTTTTATTTTCATATATTAATTATTGTAACATTATCTGGGGAAACTGTAGTAAAACTAACCTTGAACATTTACTTTTATTACAAAAGAAAACTGTTAGGATCTGCACAAAATCAACATATCTTTCACACACTGATCCACTTTTTTATCGTCTAAAAACGTATAAGATATATGATATAAATACTATACAAATAGCTATTTTATGAATAAATATCAATACAAACTGCTTCCTCCTGTGTTTACCACTTTCTTTTCATATAATAGCAACTTACATTCATACCCAACACGGACATGTCAGAATATTCACTTAGACAATCCTAGAACACTATTAGCACATAAAACACTTAGACATCATGGGACTGACATATGGAATACATTGCCAGATTCACTCAAACAGTTAAGATTCATTTCTCCCTTTAAAAAGGTATTAAAACATTATTATTGAATAAATATTCAGAGAGTTAATTTCAAAATTGCTCTTTCTCTTTATCTAATGAAACACATAATTTCCAAAACAAGAAAAAACAACCAAGAATCAAAATAAAAAATACATTGTGAGGACCAAGCGCCCCCCTCCCCCGTCATTTCGCACCTGCACCCTTATGTTAAGATATGTTGGATGAATAATAATGATTGTTTTCTGGGGCTGCCACGCAGTCAAGCTTAGCTTATAGTGGTAACCCCTGCAACCTTCTAACAATCGATATATTTTAATAGAAAATGCAATTATGTTCAATGTTTTGCTTGTCAGTTATACGTATATTACTATTGTATTTTCATTGTTCATGTGTTTATGAAATCAATAAATGAAAATGAAAAAAAAAGTATAATCCTTTTGTATCAAAGCCTCCCGTTTTCAAATAAATATTTGTACGCCAAATATATTTCCTCGCAATTCGAGTAGTGAAATTTTCTTCTTTTTCATGACCACTTAAAGTGATTTCCCTATTTTAAGGTCTTAATATAAAACATTTCCTGTACGTGCTAACGTTCACATTAGTTGATTGGTGAGATGTCTGCTCTTCATGAATTCCTAAAATCAGTCCTTAAAGTGTCCATATTTCTGATCTCAATATAAAAAGTTTTCAGCTCGCGCTTCGCGCTCGCATCATTTGGTTAGTGAAATATGTACGGTCTTAGTGAATTCCTGCAAACAAGCCTTAGAATGCCCCTCTTCAGATCTGAATTTCCTAAATTTTCAGCTCGCGCTTCGCGCTCGCAGTATTTGATTAGTAAGATGCGTATGACTATGACAACAAAATGTGCTTCATGTGTTTAGATGTAATTCTAACAAAATCAGAAAGCGCTTGGCACTCGCATTAGATGACTATGGTGGGATACTCTTAATGGATTCCAAAAAAAAAATAGTCCTTAAAATATCAATTTTTGGGGTCAATATATACACACACAAAATCAGCCTTATAGAATGCCCCTCTTCAGGTCTGGATTTCTTAAATTTTCAGCTCGCTCTTCGCGCTCGCAGTATTTCATTAGTGAGATGCATATGATTATCATGATTACAATGACTACAAAAGTGCTTAATGTGTTTAGATGCAATTCTAACAAAACCAGCAAAGGATGGCACTAGCATTAAATGACTATGCTGAGATATGTATACTCTTCATGGATTTCTAAAATATAGTCCTTAAAATGTCCCTGTTTGGGGTCAATATATACAAAAATTTGAGCTCGCGCTTCGCGCTCGCATTGTTTGTTTAGCGAGACAGGTACGTATTATGATTACAAAAAATTGCTTGTAATGTCCCTTTTTTAGGTCTGAATATCAAAAATTTTCAGCTCGCGCTTCGCGCTCGCATTATTCAATCAGTGAGATACATATCCGTTTAATGGCACTGCATGTCTTTAAAATGTCTCTATTAGGTCAGTATACCTGGCAACTGAGCGCGCTCCCTAAGTGACTCGAAAATTTTGTTGGTGCCCCCCCCCCCCCATGCCGTGACCCACGGTACGCCACTGAATATATCCAAACACTTACAGATCTAAGTAGGCAGTGCACTCCCAATTAGTAAATGCTGAGTGCTGACTACTGAGTCTACCTCAACTCTATAATAAAAAGCATGTATATCTTTTCAAGAATATATTACCCAAAAAAAAACACATTTTCTTTCATGCAGAATATGCAATTTAGTTATTGCACAACCAGTGTCCATACGCTGCGATACAGGGGCGTCATCCCCGCAGGATTTTTCAAGCCCTGAAACAAAAAGTAGAAAAGAAAAAATGGGAGTACCCAGAAGAACGAAGTATGTCTATACAATGCAAGAGAGGTTTCTGTGTGAAGTAACTAGACATTACCCATTCGGCAATGGGAGTCAATATTTTGGCACGATTATTACTTGACTTGAAATTAGGACCCCCTAAGAAATCCTGGATCCGCGCCTGGCTCCCGCTCACATAATTCTAGCAGGGCCTACTCTGATGAGAAGTTAAACGAGATTGAAAGCATCAAATGGTTAAAATAGAAATCGCTCGCGCTTCGCGCTCGCATTTTCGGATTCTTTTCTAAAGTGATATTACATTTATTCATGAACACATCATTATAAAACCATTATTCAATTGCCTTTTCTTTATGTGCCTATGAAATAAGATAATTTAACATGCATTTAAGGCACTTATGATTGCCTTGGGGAGGGAGGGGCCGCCATTTTTCCGGAAAGTACACAGGGGCGCCAAAATCAGGTCGAATTTGGGCCCCCCTCCCAACAAAATCCTGGATCCGCGCCTGGGTCAACCTGTATAATTTCGGGGAGAATCTCTCTAATTGGTGAGAATCTTATAATCGGTGTTTGATAATGTAATAGGTCTATAGTTTTTAATGTATGGAGGGGTTTTAGCTACTTTTTCAATTAGAGTGATTACTCCTTGTTTCTGTGATGCAGACAATTCACCTTTTTCAAAAGCTTCATTTAAACAATCAACCAACAGGTCATCAATTACGCACCAAAAAGTGGAGTAGAATTATGCGGTTAAACCATCATTACCTGGGGCTTTATTAAGTTGCATGCTTTTCGAAGCCTCAAAATATTCACTTTTGCTTAATTTACCTTCCCAGCTATTTTTATTGTCTATTGATAAATTAGTAATGTACCTTGGAGGAAAGGGATTTTTTCCAGTAAGTTTTCAACATCATTGCAAACTCCCTTACAAGAATATAAGGAACTGTCGAATAATTAGATGATTTTTAGAATTTCTCCTTTTTCGCTATGTATCTGATTATCTTCACCTATGAATTCATGAATCTCAGATTTACGTTTGTTTGATAAAACAAGTTGTTGAGAAAATGCATAATTATTTTCCTCTTTTTCACTCCAGGCCGCACGTGACCTTACCTTGAGACCATCAAGGCCAAAGTCAAAAAACTTCTTAAGGAGTTATCTTTTTTTCTCCAAATTTTTCCGCAAAACAGAGTTATTCACAGCAATATGCTGTTCTAAATCTTTCTTTTTGGACTCTAAAATCAGCTTTTGCTTATTTCTTTCTCGTGCCTTTTCTTTATAATATTTTCGAGTATACTCTCTGATCTTTAATTTAATAAAGCCCCAATGCAATGAGAAATTAGAAAATACATTTCTGTTTTGCATTTTCCAAGAATCTCATTTTTCACAGCAGAAACATATTCTTTATCATAACATAGACTGTTATTGAATTTCCAGTATGAAGGACCTCGCTTCACTTAAGCAAGATTCCAGATGATGGTCTGGAGTTTAGACTGTAAAATGTCAGTTCCAACACCAATGTTTCAACTTCTTTTGATATTATCAAATAATCTAGCCTACTTTGAATAGGTGGTGTCTTCTGTCTGAAAGTAAACTGTTGTTTTCCTGTATATCCTTTCCTCCAAATATCTATTAATTGAAATTTGTCCATGAACTCCAAAGATTCTGAATTAAATCTAGATTTCACCTGTATGGTTGACCCCATATGATCTAATTTATCATCTAATATCGTATTAAAATCACCACCTGCACATGACTGAGATAAAACATTTTGATTTTTACAGGAAATCTATTTGCTCATTTGCCTTGTTCCTTGTTGGAAAATAAACATTTCCTATTATCATTCTCACTCCATCTAATTCACAGTCGAATATAATATATCTACCATCGTTATCCATTTCCATCTTTACAATAGTATTAAGCTCAGCTGCAATAGTATAAGCTCAGCTGCATTTGCACATGCATATATCTTCGGTGCGGACTTATGCATCGTGCGCCCAGCTGATAATGTAAAGAAACTTAGACTCTTCACTAGTCGCTTTGTCGCTATTTTTGCGGAGATTGCCTTCGCCAGGGTGTAAAACGGAAACGCGCGGGCCGCGCGTCACGTCGGGCTGATGTCGTAGGTGGCGCTCTGTGCGTGGGTCGGCGGTTTTGGCGGGAAACGAGTTGGCGTTGGTATGCGGACGTGGTGTGTAGACGGCGGGGTGAATTGCGGCGGCGTGTGTGTGTGTGTCGGCGACGTAGCAGATACATCAGTGGTGGCGCTCTGTGCGTGTTAGTCAGCGGATTCGTCGGGTAAGCTTTGGCGGGAGTGAGTGGGTGGCCTGGTGTACAGATGTGGTGTTTGGTCGTCGGCAGAGGTTATAGCGAGGTGTTTGGTGGCGGTGGTGTGTGCGTCGGCGAAGTCGCTGGTTGGGTTGGTGCACTGATCTCTCCTCTAACTGGATGGGAACAATAACGCTGATTGGCCTATTCCGTGTTGAAGCACTGGAAGTTGTACCTCCGCACGCCGAGTTCCCTCAAAAAGCCATAATCGAAGTAGAGTCGAGATAGCGTTCACGGCAATAGTGTCAATTTCTAATTATACTTGCCAGTATTTATGATGCACTGACAAGAAAGGATTACTTCTAGGAATGTAACTTTATTACGAAATGTTTTCATTATTTCATTACAATGGTGATATTTATCTATTTTTTGGAAGGGGTGGTTCTGGCATTTCCACGTGGAGTGCTGACGTTAATTTATAATCATGTTTTCAATTGAGATTTTCCATTTTATAAGATATGTTTATACTTACAAATCATGTAGTAAGATTTTTTTTTATTCCTACATGTAGCCAACTGGGGGATGACAAGACAAATAAGACCATTCATATAGAGTTAATATATCTTGCTATGAACTACAATCGAGCAATGAGCAACATAGCTTTATCCGTCCATATTTTGTCTTTCAACCACTGGAGTGTTGTCAATGCAATTTGCGAGTGTCAGTATTGATTGTTATTAACAAAAAACATTGCCTTGTCGATTTTGAATGAACATTGAAATGTCTACTTTTCTCAATCACTGCATTAGAATTTTTTATTTAAAATCGGAGTCTACGTTCAAACTGATATTTGAAGCAAAAATGAGAAGTGTGGTTTGTTTGTTTTTATTTCCGAAATCAGATTTTAAAAAATACAATATACAAGATAGATACATACAATAACGGAGGATCACCCAATTCAGCTGTATTTACAAAATACTGCTGTTCTTCCTTGGGGTCCTACATTTACCATACAAAGTAATATACACCATTAAAAATACTATAAAAAAATCAGAGTAAAATACATTGACAGAAAAGGTAAAGTAATATTTTGGTTCGAACGAAGTGAATAACCGAAAGTTCTTCTAGAAATGTATAGTTTGGAAAAATATTGTGCAATATTTTATAAATCATTGTACATGCTTTTTATAGCGGCATTCAAGAAATTCCCAATGCAATGTCTCATGAATATGTTGATTGGAGACAAAAGAGTAGGGATTTATTTTCATAATTATACGGCCTGCTCTATTCTGGAGTTTTTGAAGGGCTGACAGAGAACCTTGTGAGGCGGAATACCAAATGACGTTAGCGTAATCAAAATGGCGGATTTGTATATCAAATTTAAGCTTGATTCGTTAACAACATGTCTTAACCGTCCAAGAAAACTAACCAGTTTACTGATTTTCTGACACATGTTATGTATGTGAATATCCCATTTCAATTCAGCGTCAATGTGAATTCCGCGATATTTCGCAGTATTAACTTTTTGGATGTTGGTATTGTTTATTTTCACATCTAGTGCATTACTACGGAGCCCGGGAGGGGACATGCATGACAATTTTTTTTAATAAGTCGTTCCCACCACTTGTAAGTCGTTCCCACCACTTATAAGTCGTTCCCACCACTTATAAGTCGTTCCCACCACTTATAAGTCGTTCCCACCACTTATAAGTCGTTCCCACCACTTATAAGTCGTTCCCACCACTTATAAGTCGTTCCCACCACTTATAAGTCATTCCCACCACTTATAAGTCGTTACCACCACTTATAAGTCGTTCCCTCCACTTATAAGTCGTTCCCACCACTTATAAGTCGTTCCCACCACTTATAAGTCGTTCCCACCACTTATAAGTCGTTCCCACCACTTATAAGTCGTTCCCACCACTTATAAGTCGTTACCACCACTTATAAGTCGTTCCCACCACTTATAAGTCGTTCCCACCACTTATTTATAACTACCACGTGATGGCATATAATTATGAAAAAGGGAGCAGTACGCCGCGCCCTAACTCCAGGAAGCTCCGACGTTATAACTATAACAAGTCAGACATTTCCAAAGCTTAAATAATTACACTTCCAACTCCAAGTACTGTTGTGATTGCCAGCTAGGTGAGTTTAAAAATTAACGTAAACCCACACAATATCATTTTGAAATATTACTTTTCTTAATTACATATACTGATATAGGCCTAGATCTACCTCACCTTACATTTACCTCACCTTACATTTACGTATCGTCATCATATATATCAATCTATTCTGATTATCATGGTAATCACACCATGTGAACCTATCAATATAGAGAGAGGGGTAGAGAGAAAAAAAGAGAGAGGGGGAGAGAGGGAGAAAGAAAGAGGGGGCAACCGGGGGGGGGGGTGGCGCTGGAAAAAAAAATAAGCCTTCTCATAGTAAATTTTTTTTTGGGTGCCCCCCCCAAAAAAAAAATTGTGCTCACTACCCCTGGCGCCCAAGGGGGGGGGGGTGGCGGTGGGAAAAAAAATCAGCCTTCTCGTAGGGAATTTTTTTTTCGGGTGCCCCCCCCCCCAAAAAAAAAAAAAAAAAAAAAAAAAAAAAAATTGTGCTCACTACCCCCCCCCCCCCCCCCCCACTGAGCCAAAAATCGGCCGGCACGATTTTCAATTTTTCGCACGAAGTGGGCCCCTTTTTAGGCCCCCTCCCTTGCCACCGGCTGGATCCGCCCCTGGGCTCAGTTAAGACAAAAAGAGAAAATAAAACTATAATGTCAGTCAGACGTATTCACAGTCGAGAAAGAGTAAAGAAATGTGTTTTGCGTAGCCAGGGGGGGGGGGGGGATATGGATACTTTATGACAATGATAGAATGATGATCGTGGGCTGGAGGGATTATTTGCTATTGACGGGGGTCGACCCAAGTTTGTGTACACAAACATGTGGTACATAGCCTACTCACAATATCTCACATCTATTAATGTTCTTATTATAGTAGTATTCTTGTTGTTACTTTTGTTCTTTTTTATTGTCATTGCGAGTACCGGTAACTGGGCTTGAACATACAGGAAAAGTACATCTTTAATGTTCTATGTGACTATAATAAACTTTGTTAGGATACTCACATAGCATATCAATGATGAAAGAAAATACTGCAGTTATGAAAATATTAGTGGAATATATGTGATATATCAGCTATATAACATCCCATCCCTTCACATTCGAACCTGGTAAGGATGCATTATGCATACCCAAAACTTTTTTTCCTTTATTCATCACTTTTCATTTATTTATTTCTATTCACTTTTCTTTCCATCTGCAGAATAGTCATCATGGAGAAATTGAAAGATTTCCTCAGACAGAGAGGGCTGAAGGAAGACATAATCCAGAAAATGGTTGAAGATAAGCAGGCCTGAGATAAGGTTAGTACCTGTACAAGAGTTGGCTGCAGAGTTTTGAGCCTAACTGTGAAGAAGTGTTGCTACTTTTCTGCCGTCCAATGACAAAAGGACGCCTGGGAAGCACCCTACATTGCTTCATCTCCAAAGAAGGCAAAATGATACCATCTCATCCATCTGCTGGAAATGTGATGAAATGCTGTTGGAGAAGTGATGCTTGGGGTGCAAGTCTTGTGTCAAAGACACACAAATGCACACACCCCAAATATTACACACACACCCTAACACACCTGGACACATGTACACCCACACACACAGAAGACAAAGCACACATCTAACAAGATACTAAGGCAGGGTTTGAAGAGAGACATATACAGTTCAGTTCAACAGTTCAAATGAGGTTTTATTTCCAAAAATTCAAAACATAAAATGTCTTTTTAACAGTAATTTATGGACTAAATTCACATCATTTTCTCTTTTTTATAACATCAGTACAAAGCAAAACAATGGAACAAATGTCTACTTGACACAATATATTTCGAATAAAAAAAATGTCTACCCGCCCCCCCCCCCCCCCCCTCACTCCCCCAACAAAATTTGTAGTGAATGCTGAACTGACATCATATGTGGCCATGCCCTTTGATAACCCAGAGGGGCACATGAGATTTGAATTTAAAAAAGGTATGAATAAAATCAATGAATGATAAATATTAAGATAAAGGGATACTTTTTAGGGAATTTAAGAAGGGGAGGGGGAGGCTTTAGACTCCTCTTTTTCTATTAATTATGAATATTATTATTATTATCATCATCATCATTATTTTTATTATCAGAAGACCTATTATCAAATATCAATATTATAATAGAAAAGTCCTAATGCACCCATTCGGCAAAACCGGGGGTGGAGGGGGGGTGGGGGCGTTCCACACAACGTGACGCGACACTACCCACCCTTTCGCACAGCACCAATTTGGAGAAGAAAAAAACAATGAGTTGTGATGGGAAAGAAAGAACTTAATTAGGAAAACTACATTTAATATTGCACCTCAAAAAAATTATTCGCAAGTCCAAAATGCGTGCTTCTGATTGGTTGAAATTGAATCTCAAGTCCAAAATGTGCGCTTCTGATTGGTTGCAGGGGGTGGTGCACAATATTGACTTTTGGGGAAGATATCCAGGTGTCTATCATATATTATTTTATGTTAATTCAATATTCAGTAAAGCTAAGATTTTATCTTTTTGTTTGTTCTTATTAGGTTGATGTGGAAATAATCCCATTGCTTGATGATAAGAAACTTGCCGAGTACATCCCAGCATATGGAGACCGGGTAGCAGTGGTAACATTTTGCAAGTGTGAATCAGGGCCATCATGCTCTACTAGTTCACCAAAAGCAGCAAAGCCATCAATGGTAGACAACAGATTAAAAATTAAGATCAAGAAATCTCAGAAGAAAAATATTGGTAACAGGAATGCAGAAAAAGAGGAAAGGAGGGTGGAGATAGGGTGGAAAGACTTTGATGTGGCCAGTATGGAGTACAAGCAGATTCGAACATCTAAGGGTGGCAGAACGAGGCATCTAAAGTTGGGGAAAAATGCAACAGCCGTTGGAAGAATCCTTGTGAAAGGATTCATAGACCACAAAATTTTCCCTCTTAGAATGGCACCAGCTTTCGTCATTGGCATGCTATTTGGTGAAGATGCAGTCCTGCCTGACACTTTGATGGAGTCTTTCAAGCTTTACCTAAATGATGGAGATCGAGCTTGTGTTCAGTCTGCACTGTCTGAAAACACAACAGAGGAAGAGCATGAAGCACTCGTTGACCTCCTTGACCGAGAAGGTGGGCATACCATACCAAAAGAAGGGAAATCATTAGCACTTATGTTCCAGTTGGCGCACAAGGTCATCATCCAGAACGGGAGCTATGCGATGCAGTGTATGAGGGAAGTTGTGACTCCTCAGTTGTTAAGCAATCTTCCAACCCCCTCGGTAGTTCTCAGCATATACCAAGAGCTCCAACCTACAACAAAGAAAGTCTGAGAGCTTTTCAGCTATTCCATCCAACCAGGAAGAGACAAACTCGGTGCGTCTCCTCATGCAGTACATTAAGGGGCAAGACAAGAAAGGATTGAAAAAATTAATGCATTTTCTGACAGGATCTGAAGTGATGAGCGTTTCCAAAATAATGGTTCAATTCACGTCTCTAGAAGGTGCAGGCAGGCGACCAGTGGCACATACATGTGGGCCTACTCTTGAACTTCCAAGTACCTATGGAAGTTACCGGGAATTTCGCCAAGAGTGGGATTGTATATTAGCATCAGGATATATGAACTTTGATTTTGGTTAATGGCTACTGGTTACTTGTACATTTCCTACAGGGTACTGCACAGTTTCAAGTTTAATCTTGAATTTTGTTGCTTTATATCTTAAATTAATGCGGGAAACTGTCAAATATCGGTGTATTGGCTTTGAGAAACATGAAGGCTTACCCAAGTTCAAAGTTGACTTCCCGTACGCAGCATACATCATTAATTAAATATGCAGCATAAACATAACACTACCTGACTACATTTTGCAGAAAACCCTTTATTTTTGTCCTTTATTAAACTTCCTCAGAACAACTCATTGCTTTATGAAGATGAAAGTAGGCTGTCTTCTCTAATTGTTTACATTTATTAATTAGCTTGAAATTTGTAGGTGTGAGACATATGGCAGTGATAGCAATTGTGCATATTTGCAAAGGTTTAGTATTAAACATCTTCATGCTTCAGATATGTTGTTGAAACACCAAAAAATTATATTGAATGAATTAATATGCAGAAATCAATCTGGTATCTATACATACAATGTAGTGTATCACAAAAGTGTACTCTCAGAAAATGGCTTCCCAAGTAACTTTGGTACCAAATGTATAAACGTATTTCACCATTTCAGATAAATTTGGGTGTGCGTGATTCAGTGATGATCTCATTTTGCCATTACATTCACTCTTTGGTGGGCATAGACGATTTTTGTGAAAGGTGAACAAATCTTCTGTGTCACTTTTGGAAAATCTGTTTACTAACATTACCATAGAGACAACCACTTCCCGCTGCATTTTTTTTCTTGCTCCGAATATGCTTTGATTGGATGAATATAGATGTATGTACATTATTCAATTTTCCTTTTAATAATGAGCTCAAATTTATCAAAATGGTATTTGACATCAGAAAGAGACAAAATTGAAAACTAATCCAAAGAAAGAAGTAAGTGCAGCAATAAAGCCCCAATTTAAAATAGGTAGATTTTATGTCGATTCACTCTTTAGTAATCGAAATGAGGTATTCTACCCTATAATTAAAATGATCTGTTGTTAAAATGTACATGATACAAGGCATATCATGTTCAAAGCACTTAAAGAGAACCTTCATTTTGAATTAGATTAATGTAGGACCAATTTGGTTCATGAAGAGAGTTCAAGAGACTGTAGAATATCAATGTTTTTGTACAATGATGGTGTTAAATTCAATGACTATAATATGCCAAATATTTTGTACATTTTGATACACTTTGCACTTTGTTTTGATATTGGCTCTTCTTGTCAAGATTTTCCCTTGTTTTCATTGTATAAATGGGCTTTTTTTAACATGATGTTTCTATAGAAGAGAACCCATCTTTTTTAATTAACAAGTGAATTTTGGTTCACTGTTTTGAGTTTAAATCATATTAGACCCAGGAATTCCACAAAGAAACACAGAACAGTCATAATATGATGTTAAAACCCAAGGGGGGGACTCAGATTTGGTTCTGATGGGAGTGTGTCGCTGAAGCCGCAAAACCCAACCCATTTTTAAGGTTCATTTTGGCGGAGAAGGGAACCCATTATTAGGGGTTTTATTAAGAATAATTACCTTTTTGTGCAATTTATCGACGAAATGGGCAAAAATATATAGTATAATTTTTTTGGCCAAAAAGTCGCCCATTAGAGCGTCACACTCCTGTGTATACCTTACTAGGCGTGTACCCCCCCCCCCCCCCGGTGTTCAAGGATATTGGATTAAGTGGGTTTATGAAGTGACATGAAAAGAACATTCAGGGTGGTGTGTTTTAATGTTGGACCCAAGGATATACATGTATCGTGAAGATCCAAGAGAACCTTCATGCCATGTTTTATTCGGATCAAATGGGTTTAATATGGTGTTGTGTTCTAATGTTATTGGTCCAAAGCATATAATGAAGAACCAAGAGAACCTTCAATTCGTTTACTTTACGGTATATTATTGGAAAAAGTTAGTTAAAGAAGAATTGACCCGTTGAAGACGAGCTTATTTTGCTATAGCACACATTTCCCGTAGATCCCAGCCGGATTATAATCAGGACTAGGGCTTAACTGCAGAATACCCCGCACATTTCATTACCTCAACGTTGGCGAGCCAACGACCTACGATGTGAAGAATCAGAATCAATCTCGACGTGATCGATCCTGAAGATTCGTTGTCTTGTCAGTTTTTACGATACGACCCGTACCGGTACTGTACTTCCGAGCCATACGAATACACGTACGCATGCTTGTACTCTCGCGCGCATACCGTTGGCGAGCCAACGACCTACGATGTTCCTACTATGTGCACTGTTTAGTGCACAACATATAGGCCCTCCGCCGCATAACTTTAGTACATATTTTCGAATTTTCGTGTTTTTTTTCCAGTCGGCGTTGGGAGAAGAATAAAGGTAAAGAAGAGGAATGGGAAGGTGGATTGGAAGAAGGAGATAACAAGAAAAATATAATATGTAAAAGTATCAAAACAATAACTGAGTTAAGAAAAAAATTGGTAGGGTAACGCGCCTGGTATTCGGTCACTTAAGGGGAAATCGCCGGTAAAATAAATACCTACCTCATTTATTTGTAAATCCACCGACCAGGAGAAAGAAAAAATTGTCCTCTTTCAGATTATTGAACTCATTTAGAATATTGAATATTGTTGAAGAAAATATTGCCGATAGACCGAGGTGTTTTCCGCCCAGTATTCGGTCACGCCGCCCAGAATTCGTTCGCGCGAAAACGCGCGATTTATCTAATGTTAACTATTCAAATTCCTCTTATGCTTACTGTTTTTTATTCCTTTTATGTGATCTCCACATCTTAATTATACATTTCTAGTGTTTATTTTTTAATGATAGCAACAATAAAACCTAATTAGTCCACTAGAAATAACAGAACAGGTGAAAGAATTGAAACTGAACGGTATTGTTTGAAATTTCGCCATGTGATGGCGTAAACTGAATATATGTTTCATTATTCATTCTATGAAAATACATGTTTAATATAACTTTTGTATTATTTTTTTCTCTCTTTTACAGGCAAAACTCCTTTTGTATTATTTTACTTTGTTTATGATTTATAATTTCCTACTTTCAATCAGTTGTTTTGCTTTGCGACGTTACATTTCATGTAATTTTTTCTGTTTTGTTTTGGTATTTATATAATCCCAACTTGCATGGTTTCTTACCTGTTTGCCGTTTTCATATTCCTATGCATCATGGGTGTCGATCACGGGGGGATGGGGGGATATATCCCCCCAATATTTCAAGTGGGGGGATGGCCTGTATTATCACCCCCCCCCCCCCAATAATTTAGGGAAGAAACATGATAATGATGATGAAAAAATGAAAAGTTTGATCATGATGCTTATAGTGATGATTATGCCATCAATCACTTTGTTTTCCTCGCAATTTGTGTGTATTGTTATTAAATAAAAACATTCTTTTTCAGGACTATTAAACAGATGGGTGGAGTTTCAAGATGAAAAAGAGTGAAATGTTTTTGTATATGATATTTTTTAACATATGACATAAAAGGACCCCAAAGAAAAACAACTTTTGTTGATAGGGTGTTCCATCCCACCAGTGGTGAATAAATTAATTTTAATACATCAATTAATTCAAAAGGGTGGACAATAAACGGGAGTAAAAGGGTGGCAAGATAAATCGTCTAAGGAATGACCATATAGCTATTACAGTGATAGCTCTATGGAATGACGATAAGCCCGATGGCGCACGAGAAGCCACACAGTTTGTAATTTGTGCCAGTCTTAATTGGTCCGAATCTGCATGTTATCATCATGCATTAAGAAAAAGATATTGCCAGTCGGGTTAGATTTTAGAGAGAAGTTGTATACACAGCGGCGTCGATCCGGGGGGGGGGCATCGCCCCACCAATGAAAATATTCGGGGGGAACATATCGTTAATTTTGCCCCCTCCCAATAATTCCGCATGTGCAACTAAAAAAAAAAATAAGATTGTGATGCTACACTGAAACCAGCAAGCGAGATTGAGATACCAACTCGATTTTGATTTAAAATCGTGCTCAAAATGTCTGCTTTTCAGATCGGAATATAAAAATTTGCAGCTCGCGCTTTGCGCTCGCATCATTTCTGTACCAAAACCCCATACTTTTCATGATTAAATAGGTGAATAGAATGTCCCGTTTTCAGTTCTATACCTCAAAAGAACTCCCACTTCGATTTGCAACAATCTTTTGTTGGATATACAGTGCGTATCAAAAAAGTTTACACTTTGAAAGAGCCCTGGGAATTAAAAAATATACAAAATTTGGGTAATTTTTTCACATACGATTATGGGTTTGGGTCTCATCTATCCAATGAAAGTAAAAGTTTTGACAGAATGTTACATTTGATTGAGCACTGTCCATTTTTGTAAAGCTCGCAGAAAGCTGTTTGCGCAGAAATGCTTGTTTTCACGCGGTGTCTAGGGAAAGGGCGAACTCAAACTTACCCTGCGAAGCATTTCTCATAAATTTCTCTAGCACTTTTAGCCAATTGAAATAAAATTGATACATTCAAGCATTTTGTAACAATTTTGCCGCCAAAATTTTAAATTTCAACACTTAGTAAGCACAACCTTTACCCTTTTTGTGCCGGTTGGATCTGAGGACATAACTGAATCTGAACAAAAGTTTATAACAGACATCTCCAGCATTTTTCACTAAGTTTTTATCATTTAAAGTTGGTTTACATTCCATTTTTCATTTAATACTTGTTTCTCCACACTTTTCCCAAGCTTGGCAATGATTAACAAAATGAAAATCAAGCCTAAGCCATTTCATGTAAATCACAGCTCAGTGTAAAGCAAATATCGTCACGATGGCCTCGGTGTGTGGGGGAGTGGGGTGGGGCGCAATGCACTCTTCGAAGTGTTTTGGGGATGGAAACAAGTTTAAAAAGGTAAAAGATATCTTCAAATCAATTTTACTACCTAAATTCCACGTGTTCTTCACGATTAAGGTCTACTTAAATTATTCGCATAACTATTTCAAAGTTCTGCGCAAATCATTTTTCACCAACTTTTCAAAAGTAAGTGGTGCTCACTCAAGCGGAAATATTTTTCGACAGTTATATCGTAATTTGCTTAAATGGATCTGTACCAATGCTAAAATGTGGAAAAATCGTCAGGATATTACAAATACATATTACAGGATTTTTTCTAAGTGTAAACTCTTTTTTGATACGCACTGTATATCTTGTTTTTTATTAAAAGCGTTCATTAAACTGTTTTTTTTTCCAGATCGAAATATCAAAATTTTCAGCTGGAGCTTTGCGCTCGCATCTATTGTTCTTCTAGATACCCATTTTCATCATTGGTACCAAAAATGCTTAGAATATCAAGCTTTCACGTCAGAATATAAAGAAATTTTAGCTCGCTCTCTAGTGAGATACATGTATCTATGCTCCTCATGAGTTACTACAAACAAACATAAACAGGAAATTTTTTCCTGTTTTCATGTCATACTAAAAAATTTCAGCTAGCGCTTCGCGCTCACATTGTTGGTGAGGGTGAGATATGTGTCTCTTTCTCATGAGTCATATATATATATATATATATATATATATATATATATATATATATATATATATATAATATAGGCCTATGTGTGTGGGGGTGTAGGGGTGTGTGGGTGAGTTTGTTCGTTTTGTATGATCGAGCGCCTTTGGAACGTTGATTCATGATTTTGTCCCCCCCCCCCAATCTGAAAAATGGATCGACGCCCCTATGTATACATCATGCTCAATAAACAGATCATTATGTACATGGTCCAGACAATTTTTGTCATTTTTTCTTAGTATGAGTTTAGAATAGGCTTACTTGTAACACATAGTGAATTTTCAAAAAAAATATTATATAAGTACAGTACACTACAACAATTAAGCAATTTCCAAGAACACCATGCATATCAATTACTCCAAAATGTCCTAACTTGTGATTTTAGTGGGGTAATGTTGAAAGATCCCCATCCACAAGAACTTTTGTGTCAATCATCCCCCCAACCAAGAATACCGATCGACACCCATGCTATGCATGTTCGTTTGTTTGGGGGTTTTGTGTTCTTATATTTTGTTTATGAATTTCAATTTCCTACTCTCAATCACTTGTTTTGCTTTTCGATGTTATGTTTATGTTGTTTTTGTGTTTGTTTTGGTTACATTCCAACTTGCATGGTTTCATACCCGTTTGCCGTTTTCATTTTCTGGTGCATGCTCGCTTGTTTGGGGTTTTTCTGTTTTTGTTTGAGGGATTCTTTAATTATTTTGGTCTGTTTATTATTATTATTATTTTTTTTTTTTTTGCTTATTTGGTAATTATTTAATTTAATTATTAAAAGAAAAAGGAAAGGAACGATTATTCAATCATTTTCTAATCTTTGTTAAATTTTTAATCTTCAAAGGGAGGAAAGAGGGTGCACTTATAACCATGGACGAAATTAAAATGACATTTAAACAAGAATGGGAAGAAATAAGGCAAGCGCTAGGTACAGGTAAAGTGTCTCTAATTTTAAGGAAATGAAAAAATCCTAATTAAAACAATAGGGAGGGTGAAGCAAAGGTATATACAACGAGAGAAAAAAAATATATAAAAAAACACATTAAAAAGGGAATTGGAGTCACGATTGGAGTCCCTTCCATGTTCAGAATATAAAGGAGAAGGTGGTCCTAATCTGGGGACGAGGGGGGGGGGCGGGGTTTGTACATAATTTTTATAATTATACTTGTTATGGATTTATTCTATAATTTATAATCATGTTTAAAAAAGTTTATACAACTTGCTTATGGAATGTGAAAGTGTATTTTAATTTGATAAAATGCAATAAAACATCCATTGAAAAATGTTTTCTTCACTATTATTTACCTCAGTCCTTACTTCACGAAGTTGTTACTTTCTTTTGATCACAGGTTTATTGTTTAACAATTTCTATCGTCAAACAATTAAAAGTCATTAAACCATCTTGCCTTTTGTATTGACGGCATATGCCTTCTGAACGCCGCATGGTATTGTAAGTGGGATACAAAAGCCTTTGTTAGCTCTTGTTTAGTCTTTCAGGAGATCAAAAATGTTTGAAGTTGTCCGACGAGCAGAGTTATCGAGGGTATCACGTCAATCACAAAACTTACCTCTATTTTCAAATCATGATTATACACGAAAAGGGTTTTTCTTTACATTCCATGTGTACAAATGCAATTCGATTATACGAAAAAAATAACTTGCACTTATACTGCTATTATTTAAATAAATGTAGTTGAATAGTCACTACAATAATCATTTTCGATCAATTTCGCAACGACGAACTGATTGTTTAATTTCGCCCAAAATACCATTTTCAATTTCATTAATCGGCACACATATTTGCACTTTAAACGTCCAAAATCAGATTACATGTATCTGTATTCATTTTTTTATAACGTTAAAAAAAAAATTTCCTACAAACTTTTACTTATCTTTCTATTTTTTCTGATCTTTCAGTTAGAATAATTTCATTCCATTATAAAAGACGTAATTCACTAACACTTATAGCAATCGGATATGGTTGTGAACGGTTATTCTTTTAGTGATTAATGAGTGGGTGCAGGGACGGATCAAGGATTTCACAGGGGGAAGGCATTTTCCCTAGGAATTTGACGAACAAAAAAAAGGTCTTTAACCAACGAATAAGGGACGGTCCACGAATTTTTATAATTGTGGCTCTCAAGGGGGGGGGCAAGGAAACGAGCAGGCTGTGCCCCCCCCCCCCTGGATCCGCAAGTGAGTGGGTGGCGATGGCCTATGCCAATGGTAGGTATTTTTTTCATCATCTTGTTCTTTTTTTATTTTACATAATTGTAAATTATATCGTTGTGGGTAAGGGATGGAAAACATGGTATTGACCACGATCTATAGTTATGAAACTGGAACAGTGGCGTACCTAGGATTTTCCACAGGGGGGGGGGCAAACCGTCCGCCAAGATAAATTAGGACAAATTATGATTAATTATCTTATTATTTTCGTCTTCCAACAATTTTTCAGAATATCACTTTTCCATCTGATTGTCAATACATATCAGCTAATGCTGTACTCTCGAATTTTGATTGGCAAGTTATGTATGTCTCAATATTTGATTATACAGCAAAGAACTATAAATACCCTTTATGACAATTTATATATAAAAAAGATTGCCTCGCAATTTTAGCACGCCTTAATGGTTAAGGATTTGTCGGACGTTTTATCCGACAAGTCCCATTTTATCCGACAGTTACCATAGTAACAGTGCCTCTCAGCCAATCAGAATCAAGGAAAGATGTCAGATCTGACAACTTGTCGGACAAAAATGTTGATTAAACGGTCTGCAGATATCCCGTTTTTAGGCCTGATATCGATTTTTCTCCTCGCGCTTCGCGCTCGAATCAATTGTTTATTTATATAGCTATACTGTTCACGATTACAAAAAAGATTACAAATTTCCCATGCTTTATGTAAAAATTTTCAACTCGCGCTTCGTGCTCGCATTATTTGATTGTTGAAATATGTAACGTTTTCATGGCTATGTACACATTCCTTATAACATTTTCCTTTTCAATCAATACGTATATAAAAATATTCTGCTCACGCTTTGCGCTAGTATTATTAATGATAGGCAGATCCCCAACATACATACAGAGTGTCGTTCCATAGGTTTAAATCTCGAAATTTACCACTTGCGCATCGCGCTTGCATCAGTTGTTAAGTAATTATTATACCTATTCTGTTTAAGTTACAGAAATGCTTATTTTTTGTGAAAAAAAATGTCTTTAAAAATCATTCATCTCTAAAATACATAACGTCTTCATGACTAACTGCTTGCGGTATTTAACAAGTACCTTTTTCATCAGTAAAACTTATGCTTTGCGTTCGTTGTAATTATTTAGTTCCATACACCATGTACACATCTTTTTTCAGGAAAACAAACATTGCCTAGGACTTTTTTTTTTGAATAAATACATTACATTAAAAAAAAATTAGCTCGCGCGTCGCGCTCGCATGATACCAATAAAGAATATGATAAGACATATATTTGCATTTAGATTTATTTATAACCTAAAGCTAAGAACTGACTATTAAATCTATCCATTCAAAGAGCAAAAAATATCATCTTCCTGCCGTCGATCGGGAAAAAAATGGCTGATTCCAGCCCAAATAAGAACAATAAAAATCAGACGAGTTAATAATAATAATCCGCTTTTTTATATAGCGCTTAATCCATCGGATCGACGTGTCTAAGCGCTTTACAGATATATTATTACCCCGGTCATCGGATTCAATCAGTCATTCCCGCACACAATGTGTGCACATCCTCCACTCCCTGGGGAGTATTCCAGTCAGTCGCCTGTGAGGCGCACACAGTACTGGACAAGCTACAATGACTTTCACATCCTACCGGGTACCCATTTAGCACCTGGGTCGAGAGTGGTAAAGTGTGGATTAACGCCTTGCCAAAGGACGCCAGACCGCGGTGGGATTCGAACACACGACCCTCTGTTTACAAGGCGAGAGTCAGAACCACTACACCACGGCTCCTCCACAATGGAGTTGATAGGTAAAAGTTTGAACGATATGGGACAATAACAAGAAAGTTATTAATTTTTAAATGTTTTGAATATTGGTAATCACTATACCCATGACATTTCAGGTTGGCCGCATATGGGATGTCATAGTGATGTAAGGCAAGGACTACTCTTTCATGTACTCCAATACATATTATGGCTAGAATGTCATTTTCCCAAAAGTTTTATTTAAAATTATATTTTTCTTTCATGAGGACATGAAACAATATACTAACTGGGTGATATGAAAAAGAAGGGGAATGGGTACTAAGGAGAAACCACAAATTCCTAATAATAAAGTAATGGCCTATGGGAAGAATGTCCTTGCCCCTTGTCATGATTTACTTATTCAGTTGACAATTTGAAATGTGCATAGTATTAGTGATGTCAATTTTAAAGCAGCTATAATTTTCTTATTGCTTGTCCAATTTCTTCATTTTTTTTTTCATTCTGTTAAATTTATTTCTCTCCTTCCAAACACAATATTCAATGGCCAAAGCTTGACTCCCCTTTAAAGAGTGAAGATATATTTTTAAAGGGGTTAGATCATATCAGTTTGATTGCAAAAAATATTAAAACATTAAAATAAAATACAATTTTTGTATTAATAGTTTCATATTCTAATGGTAACGTATCATGAAATTTGGTTTTGCATAAGAATATTGCAATATAACAAATAAAAAACATGTTAGGGTGGTTAGGGTTGGGGTGGACCTAACCCCTTTACAAACTCGTCTAAATGAAACAAAATAATTAAAGTTCTATTTTCCAACAAAAATTAATTTTGTATACTGACTTCAAAATTTCATATTTTAGGCTCCATCACTGGCGTATCGTGGGTCACGGCATTGGTGGGAACACCAGGAAAAAATTGAGCCACTCAGTGATCGTGCGAAGCTAGCCAGATATACTGACCTAATAGAGACATTTTAAGGAAGATGCCATTAAACAATTATGTATTTCAATGATAATAAATTCAAGCGCGAGCTAAAACGCTTTATAATCAGACCTAAAAGGGATATTATAATCAATTTTTCGTAGTCATGATACGTACCGGTCTCGCTAAACAATATATTGACTTCAAAAAGGGAGATATAAGGACTATATTTTAGGAATCAAATAAGAGTATACACCTGAAATCATTCCCATTATTGGTACCATGGTTACCCATGAATTAGCCTCGCAAAAATTTCACAACATTGACATCGTTGGCTTGTTAGTAGCGTGCCAAACAAAGGTTGGTTCTAATGATCGCACAACGTTGGCAGCAAGCAACTTAACACGATGGCATCGTTGGCTCGATGGCAGCATGCCTAACTCACAACATTGGCATCGTTGGCTCGTTGGTAGCATGCCAAACTCACAACGTTGATATCATTGGCTCGTTGGCAGCATGCCAAACTCACAACGTTGGCATCGTTGTCTCGTTAGTATCATGCCAATCTCACAACGTTGGCATCGTTGGCTCGTTGGTAGCAAGCCAATACAAGTCACAACGTTCGCATCGTTGGCTCGTTGGTAGCATGCCAAACTCACAACGTTGGCATCGTTGGCTCGTTGGCAGCAGGCCAAACTCACATCGTTGGCATCGTTGGCTCGTTGGCAGCAGGCCAAACTCACATCGTTGGCATCGTTGGCTCGTTGGTAGCATGCCAAACTCACAACGTTGGCATCGTTGGCTCGATGGCAGCACGCCAAACTCACAACGTAATTGGCATCGTTGGCTCGTTGATAGCATGCCAATCTCCCAACGTTGGCATCGTTGGTTCGTTGGTAGCAAGCCAATGCAACTCACAACGGCATCGTTGGCTCGTTGGTAGCATGTCAAACTCACAACGTTGGCATCGTTGGCTCGTTGGCAGCAGGCCAAACTCACATCGTTGGCTCGTTGGTAGCATGCCAAACTCATAACGTTGGCATCGTTGGCTCGTTGGTAGCATGCCAAATTCACAACGTTGGCATCGTTGGCTCGTTGGTAGCATGCTAATCTAACAACGTTGGCATCGTTGGTTCGTTGTCAGCAAACCAATACAAGTCACAACGTTGGCATCGTTGGCTCGTTGGTAGCATGCCAAAGTCACAACGTTGGCATCGTTGGCTCGTTGGTAGCATGCCAAAGTCACAACGTGGCATCGTTGGCTCGTTGGCAGCAGGCCAAACTCACATCGTTGGCATCGTTGGCTCGTTGGTAGCATGCCAAACTCACATCGTTGGCATCGTTGGCTCGATGGCAGCATGCCAAACTTAGAACGTTGGCATCGTTGGCTCGTTGGCAGCAGGCCAAACTCACATCGTTGGCATCGTCGGCTCGTTGGTAGCATGTCAAACTCACAACGTTGGCATCGTTGGCTCGTTGGTAGCATGCCAAACTCACAACGTTGGCATCGTTGGCTCGTTGGTAGCAAGCCAATCTTACAACATTGGCATCGTTGGCTCGTTGGCAGCATGCCAAACTCACAACGTTGGCATCGTTGGCTCGTTGGTAGCATGCCAATCTTACAACATTGGCATCGTTGGCTCGTTGGTAGCATGCCAAACTCACAACGTTGGCATCGTTGGCTCGTTGGCAGCAAGCCAATACAAGTCACAACGTTGGCATCGTCGGCTCGTTGGCAGCATGCCAAACTCACAACGTTGGCATCGTTGGCTCGTTGGAAGCATGCCAATCTCACAACGTTGGCATCGTTGGTTCGTTGGCAGCAAGCCAATGCAACTCACAACGTTGGCATCGTCGGCTCGTTGGCAGCATGCCAAACTCACAACGTTGGCATCGTTGGCTCGTTGGCAGCATGCCAAACTCACATCGTTGGCAGCAAGCCAACGCAAGTCAAAACGTTGGCATCGTTGGCTCGTTGGTAGCAAGCCAACGCAAGTCAAAACGTTGGCATCGTTGGCTCGTTGGTAGCATGTCAAACTCACAACGTTGGCATCGTTGGCTCGTTGGAAGCATGCCAATCTCACAACGTTGGCACCGTTGGATCGTTGGCAGCAAGCCAATGCAACTCACAACGTTGGCATCGTTGGCTCGTTGGCAGCATGCCAAACTCACAACGTTGGCATCGTTGGCTCGTTGGAAGCATGCCAAACTCACATCGTTGGCATCGTTGGCTCGTTGGTAGCAAGCCAACGCAAGTCAAAACGTTGGCATCGTTGGCTCGTTGGTAGCATGCCAATCTCACAACGTTGGCATCGTTGGCTCGTTGGCGGCATGCCCTATGCAAAAATCGCGTAATCAATCGTTGGCTTGACGTAAACAAGTTCGAATTTTAGTCACAACTCGGCTTTGTTCCAACATCCTTTCATCACATCGTAGGTCGTTGGTCGATTCAAACATCCATGCTCTCGTCGTGCGGGGTATTCTGCAGTTGTTCCAGGACTAGTCTTCAACGGGTTATTAGGACTTTCATTTTGTTGTGTTTTGACTATCTACCAATCTTGCAAATAACCATGAACATGGTAGGTAGGCGTAGTGGCGTACTGCTTTGAGAACAGTTATGGTGTTGTGTTTTAATGTTGTTTGGTCAAGGCATATCATAAAGTACCAAGAGAATCCTTCATGTTGTTAATTTTAACTGGACCAAATGACCATAGTGAAAGAACGTTTATGGCGTTTTTTGTGTTTTATTGTTATTGGTCCAAGGCATATTATAAAAAACCAGAGAATTTTCTTTTGTTTACTTAAATATGTTATTGGAACAAGTTGGTTTAAGAAGAATTAATGATACGACTTTCATTTTGCTGTGTTTCACTATCTACCAATCTTGAAAATAACCATGTACATTGTCCCACTTGCAGATTCCATTGAATGTGTGTTTTTGGTAACATACATGTACTTGTAGGGCTCCACAGTCCACAATAAATTTGTTTGGTTCAGTGCCACTTTCCATATAGGGTCAATATATGTTTTTTGGTTTAAACTTTGGGGCCTTAATTAGATGGTCACAAGTAACGCATACCCACAGCTGCTGGCCCATGCAGTGCCATAATGCTACTGAGACCATGAGTCCGAGTTGTATGTATAACACATAGAACATCAAAGGCAAGTCTGGAAGATAATCAAGTTGATTTAATTACATGTAGTAATATGACATGAACAGAACAATTACAATATGTCCAAGGCGAACAAAGCAGTAAGAAATTTGAGTATGAAAAACTTCAATAAAATGCTTAAGATGCTTACAGAGTGCCTATGTAGTCCTTATAGATTTTGTACCGAGATCTGTGTCAATCTTTTTTTCTACTTTCAATAAAAAGTTACAAGAAATCAATACTTGTCCATCACTTTGGAATGTAAACCTCCATTGACTCATTGCTGAATTATTTTAGTTCGACCTCGGTTATCTGGTCGGGACCGGCCTTCATCCAGATAATTGATTTGGCCATATATGAGAGACAAGTCCTAGACAACATGTCTCTATATAGAGCATATCCTATTACTTAATTAAACTGGTATATGAACAAACTTATACATTTAAATGGCAAGCTTTTGTTCCAGACTTGTTTCATTTTGTTTGTACAAAATTTAAATAAAACAAAGGAAGAAACTTTCCCTCAATCTTGAAGCAAAGAGTGAGGAAAAAAAATTCCTTGCCAGATAGTGGCCAGATAATCTAGGTCAAACTGTGTACAAAACCAATGATTGGCGAGAAGGCAATTAGACTATGCTTAATTCCTTAAGAAGAACAAAAAAGGAAAAACTTAAAACACACCCACATAAACAGGTATTGTTTGTATTCCTTGGTTAAGTTGGTTTGAACCTATAGCTGCTGCACCTTCAGACAGAATTAATTGTTAAGCAAGTGTGTTATCTCACGTCGAAGAGCTACATAAAGAAGTCGAGCACCGTGTCGGTCTCTTGGATACTCGTACCCAACTTCATTCATCACGATGCAACAGAGCTCAAAGATGTCTTCATCACATGGTATTGTTTTTCTGAAAACACATTCCTCTTTGCATGCTTGCATACGTTCCTGGCTCACACCATGCAGATAATCTCTTGTAGTGTACAAAGACGGCAAGTTGAACATAATGTTTGGGCGGCCGCTAGGAGCTTGGATGTTCCTCGATGGTCTAATGAGATGCCGATCCCATACATCTACCACTTCATCAAGCTCAGCCTGCAATTGAGATGGGAAAGAGATAAAACGGCGTCATTTAATATTTTAAGCATAAACCAGTATACCGTCAACAAAAGACACAAGGGAGGAAACATGAAAATTAAAATGTAAAATGTTTGGCAATATTCTATTCGGCACTGAAGCATGATTAAACATCTATGGCTTCGGTTACTAAATGCTATATTAAATCAGGCCCCTGAGAGCAGCACCCCTGACCCTTTGGAGGGGGGGGGCAAAGCTACCCTGCAAAAACGCCCCAACTTTTTTTTTACATTGATCCTTTTGAAAGTTTGATCAATATCCAACTTCGTTACTTCTTGGGGATCGACATTCTCAAATGTCCAGAACCAGATCCTTGCGCTGCTTCAATTCATTTGCAGTGCGAACAAAAAAGTTGATCACTGTAAAAGAACAATTAAAGGCCTAGATCTATATGATATTATAAAGTAAAGTTAAAGATTTTCTTCTAATCTTAATTTCTGATTCTTAATTTTGGTCGATGGTCATGCAAATCTAAAATGGAGGTAAAAATTGCCATTGCTCTTACCTGGATAAGATGTAAGAAACAAAACCGTAGGAGATTGACATCTACGAAATTGCCATTGAAATCACCGTCATCTTGCAAATCGCGAAAAAAATAGATCCAAAATTCCATGCACTCCCTTCGAAGGAAGGACCACCAGTACTCGATCCTTTGATTGGCTGTGCTTGGACCTTCTAGATAACTGCGAATGCCCGCCATGCCATCTTCGTCGTCCTCACGGAAGAACCTTTGAAAGTCACGCACATATCCATTCTCGGTACCTAGATCCCCACGTACAACAGATGGACATCCTCCGATGTCTGACACCTTTTCTATGTAGTACCCTCCAATCACCTTCGGGTCTGATGAAGTGTGGTAGGCGTTCATCCACATTATTTTCCTGGAAAACCCATCGATGCAGCCATTAATGCATATTCCAAATGCTTTCAGTTTGTCGTAGCTGTCCAGATGCCACAAAAAGTTTGGCCCTTTGGATGAATACTGACGTCGCCTCAGTCTTCTCCTTCTCCTCTGAGTTGTCCCTTCTGGGTCGACAACTCCAAGGATTATCCTTACATCTTCCTTTTTACAATTGATATGATGTGCCCGACATTTTTCAAACATCCATCGGTAGCCATGCAGACGACCCGATCCCTCGACCTGCTTTAGAATAAAGTCTACAACCTCACCGATGTCACTGTAGTTTTTTCTCCTTGACAGGCCATGCTGTCTGAGCAGCCTTTTCAAATGACGGAAAGAAATTACAATTCCACACTCTGTGGCAAGAATCGTAACTATGTCTTTGTCCATGAGTCCCATTTCAAAGCATATCTTTATCACTGCATTTCGTTCTTGCTCTCGTTCATCCATTTTTGGCTTAAATGGTCAGAACAAAGTCAGTAGTTTTAAAAAAGACGACTCTAAATCGACTCTAAATCGCTCTAGCAAAGGCCTGACGAAGAATTTAGTCCAGACGCAGTAAACGAATTATAAGTGGTGGGAACGACTTATAAGTGGTGGTAACGACTTATAAGTGGTGGTAACGACTTATAAGTGGTGGTAACGACTTATAAGTGGTGGTAACGACTTATAAGTGGTGGGAACGACTTATAAGTGGTGGGAACGACTTATAAGTAGTGGGAACGACTTATAAGTGGTGGTAACGACTTATAAGTGGTGGTAACGACTTATAAGTGGTGGGAACGACTTATAAGTGGTGGGAACGACTTATAAGTGGTGGTAACGACTTATAAGTGGTGGTAACGACTTATAAGTGGTGGGAACGACTTATAAGTGGTGGTAACGACTTATAAGTGGTGGGAACGACTTATAAGTGGTGGTAACGACTTATAAGTGGTGGTAACGACTTATAAGTGGTGGTAACGACTTATAAGTGGTGGTAACGACTTATAAGTGGTGGGAACGACTTATAAGTGGTGGTAACGAGTTATAAGTGGTGGTAACGACTTATAAGTGGTGGGAACGACTTACTAAAAAAAATGTTCATGCATGTCCCCTCTCGGGCTCCGTACATTACACTTGGACAACATATATCTCGTACCAAAGAGCATACTGACAGTCTTCGTATAGTTAACCAATAACTTGTTTTGAGACATCCACTTATCTAAAACTCCCGATTTTGATTCAGCATTGTGTGGTTTTTCTCTCTATTCAAATCATATTTCCCATGAGGGGGATTCGAATTTTAAGAGTGTCTCTCTGTTCCTCTGTCACACCCACCCTATTCAATTGTCTGTGTGAGGGTGTGTGTGGAGGTGTGCATAGGTGTGTGTATTTGTGAAGGGGGAGGGGGAGAGTTGGAGAGACAGAGTTTACCATTGTGCAAGAATGAACCATTGGCGGCGGAAGCCCAAAAAAATAGGGGAGCGGAGGTGGGGGGGTTGAACCCACAGATGTAATAACGCCCACAAATGTAATAAAAATTAATGTAATAACGCCAACAAATAAAATAACACTTTACCCACAAATGTAATAATTTCACCCACAAATGTAATGATGCACTTTACCCACAAATGTAATAATTTTTGATCGCCCACAAATGTAATAATGACTTTACCCACAAATGTAATAAATTTGAAGGGATTTTTGGCGAATCCGTTCTACACTAAAACCCTTTAGTAATGCGTTCATATAGCCATGGACCTATAGTAATAGGTCCATGATATAGCACAAAAGTGCAAAGTCTTTTTTCCAGACCCGGTTAATTAAAAAATTATAATATAAGCCCAAAGTCTTTTTTCCAGACCCGGTTATTTCAACAATCATAATATAAGTACAAAGTCTTTTTTCCAGACCCGGTTGTTTAAAAAATTACAATATAAGTCCAAAGTCTTTTTTCCAGACCCGGTTGTTTAAAAAATTACAATATAAGTCCAAAGTCTTTTTTCCAGACCCAGTTGTTCAAAAAATTATAATATAATTCCAAAATCTTTTTTCCAGACCCGGTTGTTTCAACAATCATAATATAAGTCCAAAGTCTTTTTTTCCAGACCCGGTTATTTCAACAATCATAATAAAAGTACAAAGTCTTTTTTCCAGACCCGGTTGTTTAAAAAATTACAATATAAGTCCAAAGTCTTTTTTCCAGACCCGGTTATTTCAACAATCATAATATAAGTCCAAAGTCTTTTTTTCCAGACCCGGTTATTTCAACAATCATAATAAAAGTACAAAGTCTTTTTTCCAGACCCGGTTGTTTAAAAAATTACAATATAAGTCCAAAGTCTTTTTTCCAGACCCGGTTGTTCAAAAAATTATAATATAATTCCAAAGTCTTTTTTCCAAACCCGGTTGTTTAAAAAAATACAATATAAGTCCAAAGTCTTTTTTCCAGACCAGGTCATTTAGAAAATTATAATATAAGTCCAAAGTCTTTTTTCAAGACCCGGTTATTTAAAAAATTATAAAATAAGTCTAAAGTCTTTTTTCCAGACCCGGTTATTTCAAAAATTATAATATAAGTCCAAACTAAGATACGATAATGATATTCAAGTGAAATAAAAATGAAATTCGAGCTTAGTCTTTTCTCCAGACCCAGTTTATTAAAACTTGAGGAATTAATGTCTTGTTGTGGTTTTAACTTATATGGCGCGTATTGTGAATATATTATGCGCTAAGAGTAAATTAATAATCAAGCGTAGTCTTTTCTCCAGCCCCAGTTACTCAAAATTAAAAATTAAAACCCTATAGTAATGCGTTCATATAGCACAAAAGTGTAAAGTCTTTTTTCCAGACCCGGTTAATTCAAAAATTATTTTTAAAATGTCCAAAGTACTTTTGCCAGACCCAATTGTTTAAAAAAAATTATAGTATAAGTCCAATTTTTTTTCCAGACCCCTTTTATTTCAAAAATTATAATATAAGTCCAAACTAAGATACGATAATGATATTCCAGTGGAATAAAAATGAGAATCGTGCTTAGTCTTTTCTCCAGACCCAGTTAATTAAAGCTGGTGGAATAAATGTCTTTGTTGTTGTTTCAACTTATAGGGCGCGTATTGTGAATATCTGCGCTAAGAGTAAATTCAGAACCAAGTGTAGTCTTTTCTCCAGACCAGGTTACTTAAAACTAAAACCCTATAGTAATGCGTTCATATAGCACTAAAATGCAAAGTCTTTTTTCCAGACCTGTTTGAGTAAAAAAATTATAATATAAGTCCAAAGCCTTTTTTCCAGACCCGGTTATTTAAAAGATTATAATATAAGTCCAAAGTCTTTTTCCAGACCCGGTGGTTTGAAAAATTATACTATAAGTCCAAAGTCTTTTTCCAGACCCGGTTGTTTAAAAAATTATACTATAAGTCCAAAGTCTTTTTTCCAGACCCGGCTATTTCAAAAATTATAATATAAGTCCAAACTAAGATACCATGATGATATTCCAGTGGAATAAAAATGAAAATCGAGCTTAGTCTTTTCTCCAAACCCTGTTATTCCAAAATTATAAATAACAATACAACAACAAAACAGTATAAAGACCCCATAATCTTATTAATGCTGGATAACATGGACATATAGCGTAGTCTTTCAGCCAGACCCAGTTATTTTTTTCAAATAACGCAAATAGTAATAATAAAAAAACTACAAGTCTAAGACCAAGCAATCTTTCAACCTAAGAACCTGTTTTAAAAAGAGGTTAAAAGAGTTGTCTTTATTCCAGACCTAATCATTAAAAAAATTACCAAAAAAATCTTCTAACGTAAGACCCTATCATATTCTTATTCTTGTGGAATAACACGACATTCAAAACGCACTCTTTCCTCCAGACCCGGTTATTTAGAAAATGAATTTAAACAAACTTCAAATCTAAGACCAATTTTCAAAAGTTACACCCAGAAAAAAATATGTCTTTACCCCACACCCTACAAAAACTTGTAATAATTAATGGGTAAAGCAATCATCTTTTTGGAAAAAAAAATAGTTTTTACAAATATTCCAAAACGAATACCAAATAATCTATTTACTGTGGAATAACATGAAGATCGATTGTAGAATTTCCTCCAGACACAGTTATTTCAAGAATAAAAAAGCAATAAAAAAACCCAACCCCCAACAACGAATCTAAGAACCAACAATCCTCCAAATTAAGACCATGTAGAAAAGCAAACGTTTATAGCGTTGTCTTTATTCCAGACCCAGTCATTTAAAATATAATTTAAACAATCTTAAAAACATAAAAATTTGTCATGTTCTTATTCCTGTGGAATAATACGAGCATTATGCTTAGTCTTTCGTCTAGACCCGGTTATTTAAAAGATAAACAAATATTGAGAAACAAAAATCAAGGCTAAGACCAATTTTCAAAATTAAACCCAATTAAAATGCTTGGGTTTAGAGTATTGTCTTTACCCCACACCCAGTTCTCTTAGAAATACAAATTAAGCCAAACTATAAAAACCATGTAATAACGCATACCACAAAGACGACAAATTAATCATAGGCGTAAATATTCACATGATACATGCCTTAAAATCCAAGATAACAACAACAAAGTTATTCTACATCAATGATATTGTGGGGTCTTTGCTGATACTGTTTGTTTGTTTTTATTGTTTCTTATAATTTCCTATTTTGAAATAACTGGGTCTGGAGCAAAGACTACACCATATTTCCATGCTATTCAATGTTGATAAGATTGCAGGGTCTTTGTTTTGTTGTTGTGTTTTTTAATGATTTTTGTAACTGGGTCTGGAGAAAAGACCACGCTATATTTCCATGTTATTCAACATGAATAGGATCGTGGGTTTTTGTTTTTTTATTATTATTATTCATTTGTTATTTTAAAGATCTGGGTCTGGATGAAAGACTACGCTATATTTCCATGTTATTTAACATTAATAAGATAGTGGGGGTCTTTGTTTCTTGTTGACTCTTTAGAAATGATTTGTAATTGTGAAATAAGTGGGTCTGGAGGAAAGACTACGCCATATTTCCTTGTTATTCAACCTCAATAAGACTGTGGGGCCTTTGTTTTATTATTATTATTATTATTATATCTTTTCTATGATTTGTTATTTTAAAATAACTGGGTCTTGAAGAAAGACTACGCTATATTTTTAAGTTATTCAACATCAATGAGATAGTGGGGTCTTTGTTAATAGTGTTCTTTATGATATGCAATTGTGAAATAACCGGGGCTGGAACAAAGACTATACCATATTTCGATACTAATAAACTGGGCGTTGTGGCGTGCGCCTGTAATCCAAGCTATGTGGGGAAGTTACAAATTGATGCAGAGGTTCGAGCCCTGGTCACGTGTTTCGGATGGTGACGTTAAAGGTCGGTCCCAGACGCAAATAATCATATCTAATTGATACACGTCTGACAAAACTCAAATACACACACACACACGCTATTCAATGTTGAAAAGATTGCGGGGTCTGTTTTTGGTTGTTGTTGTTGTTGTTTTGTTTTGAATGATTTTTTTTATAACTGGGTCTGGAGGAAAGACTATGCTATATTTACATTTTGTTCAACATTAACACAATCGTGGGTTGTTTTTTTTTATTATTATTCATTATTTTTTATTTCCTATTTGTAATATTTGGGTCTGTGGTAAAGACTACGCTAAACTTCTATGTTATTCAACAATACGAATTAATTTTGGGATCTTTATTTGGAAGATTGTTTAAATGTTTTATATAACCGGGTCTAGAGAAAAAAGACTGTGACTTTACGCTATATGAACGCATTACTATAGGGTTTTATTTTAGAACAGATTCACCAAAAATCCCTTCAAATTTTGTAACATTTGTGGGTAAAGTCATTATTATATTTGTGGGCGATCAAAAATTATTTCATATGTGGGTAAAGTGCATTATTACATTTGTGGGGTGAAATTATTACATTTGTAGCTAAAGGGTTTTAGATTTTAGTTTAAGGTAACTGGGTCTGGAGAAAAGACTACACTTGATTCTCAATTTACTCTTAGCGCATATATTCACAATAAGTGCCGTATAAGTTAAAACAACAACAAAGACATTTATTCCACCAGTTTTAATTAACTGGGTCTGGAGAAAAGACTAAGCTCGATTCTTATTTTTATCGGCGCGAATATTCACCACTGAATGATACGCGCCGTATAAGCTAGAACAAACATTTTATTCCACTGGAATATCATTATCGTATCTTCGTTTGGACTTATATTATAATTTTTGAAACAACCGGGTCTGGAAAAAAAGACTTTGGACTTATATTATAATTTTTGAAACAACCGGGTCTGGAAAAAAAGACTTTGGACTTATATTATAATTTTTTAAACAACCGGGTCTGGAGAAAAAACTTTGGACTTATACAATAATTTTTTTAAACAACTGGGTCTGGAAAAAATACTGGACTTATATTATAATTTTTCAAAAACTTGGTCTGGAAAAAGACTTTTGATTTATATCATAGTTTTTTAGACAACTGGGTCTGGAAAAAAAGACTTTGGACTTAAATTATAATTTTCGAAATAACAGGGTCTGGAAAAAAGACTTTGTACTTATATTATAATTTTTTAAACAACTGGGTCTGGAAAAATACTTTGGATTTATATCATAGTTTTTTAAACAACCGGGTCTGGAAAAAGACTTTGGACTTATATTATAATTTTTGAAACGACTGGGTCTGGAAAAAAGAATTTGGACTTACATTATAATTTTTGAATCAACCGGGTCTGGAAAAAGACTTTGGACTTATATTATAATTTTTGAAACAAAAGGGTCTGGAAAAAAGACTTTGGACTTAAATTATAATTTTCGAAATAACCGGGTCAGGAAAAAGACTTTGGACTTATATCATAATTTTTTTAACAACTGGGTCTGGAAAAAAGACTTTGGACTCATATTATCATTTTTTAAACAACTGGGTCTGGAAAAAAAGACTTTGGACTTATATTATAATTTTTTAAGCAACTGGGTCTGGAAAAATACTTTGGATTTATATCATAGTTTTTTAAACAACCGGGTCTGGAAAAAGACTTTGGACTTATATTATAATTTTTGAAACAACCGGGTCTGGAAAAAAGACTTTGGACTTTTGTGCATATCATGGACCTTTTACAATAGGTCCATCGCTATATGAACGCATTACTACAGGATTTAAGTTTAGAACGGATACGCCAAAAATCCCTTCAAATTTATTACATTTGTGGGTATAGTCATTATTACATTTGTGGGCGATCAAAAAGTATTACATTTGTGGGTAAAGTGCATTATTACATTTGTGGGTGATATTATTACATTTGTGGGTAAAGTGTTATTACATTTGTGGGCGTTATTACATTTGTGAATAAAGTGTTATTACATTTGTGGGCGTTATTACATTTGTGGGTGTAACGAGGACATCCCGATAGACCGCGGGTCCGATAGACCGCGGGTCCGTTAGACCGCGGGTCCGATAGACCGCGGGTCCGATAGTCCGCGGGTCCGATAGACCGCGGGTCCGATAGTCCGCAGTGTGTGTAAAATTATGATCAGATATATCAAATGTCATCGAGAGGTCCAAAGGTCAAATGATACAAGGCCATGGGGTTCTATCAGGTGCGGATCCATTGGGGGGGGGGCGAGGGGGAACTGCCTCACCCCCAACCCCCAGCTCAAAAAAAGAGGGGGGGAGAGGGGAAAAGGAAAATAATAAAAAAAGAAAGAGGAAGATGGGAAAAGAAGAGAATAGAAAAGAGAGTAAGAAGGAGAAAGGAAGAGAAGAAAAAGAGAGAAGAAAAAGGGTAAAGGAAAGACAGAGAAAATGAGAGAAGAAAAGGGGAAAGGAGAGAAAAAAGAGAGGAGGGAAAAGGAAGAGAAGAAAAGAAAGGAGAAAGGAAGAGAAGAAAAGAAAGGAGAAAGGAAAAGGAGGAAAAAGAAGGAAAAAAAAGAGGAAGGAAGAGAAGAATGTTTAAATAGAGGAAGATGGAAAGAAAGATAAGAAAAAAGAGAGAGAGGAAGAGGGGAAAAGAAGAGAAGAAAGAGAGAGAGAGAGAGGGGGGGGAAGGGGGAGGGAGAGAAGAAGAAAAAAAGATTAAAAGAAAAAAGGGGGAAAGGAAAGAAAAAGAAAAAGGGAGAAGTAAAGGGGGAAAGAGAAAAAAAAAGTGGAAGAGGGAAAAGAAAGAAAAGAAAAGAACGGAGTAAGGAAAAGGGGGAAAAGAAGAGGAAAAAAAGAGGAAGGAAGAGAATAATATTTAAAGAGAGAGGAAGATGGGAAAAGAAAAGAAAAAAGAGAGAGTAAGGGGGAGGAAGAGAAGAAAAACGAGAAAAGAGAGAGGAAAAGAGGGGAAGAAAAGACAGAAAAAAGAGAAGAAAAGGGGAAAAGAAAAGATGGGGGAAAAGGAGAAGAAAAGGGGGAAAGAAAAGATGAGGTAAAAGGAGAAAAAAGGGGGAAAGGAAGACAAGAAATGAGAGAAGAAAAGGGGAAAATAAAGAGAAGAAAAAGAGAGGGGGAGAGAGGAGGAAAAGAAGAGAAGAAGAAAAGGGGAGAGGAAGAGGGGGGAAGAAAGAGAGAGAGAAAGAAAGAGAAAGGAAGGAAGGGGAATGAGGATAAGAGAAAGAAAAAAGGAGATGGGAAACGGAAGAGGGATGTTGACCTGGGGCCCATTTCATAAAGGTACAGCGTCAGCGTCAAGTCCCAAAACAGCGTCAAATTTGCACTTGCAGCGTCAAATTTAATATTTGACACTGCAGCGCATTTCATAAAAAGTTGACGCTCCAGTGGGAGCGTCAACTTTTTACTGGAGCGTCAAGTATGGTTACTGGAGCGTCAAATAGGGTTAAATATTTGACGCTGGTCATAGGGGAGCGTCAAGTTGACACTGTAAAGGGTTTTTCATTGTTAAGAATGTCTTACGTTGTGCTCAGGCATGCCCAAAGGGCTCTTACAAGAGAACGGATATTCAGAGCAATGTCTGTGATAATTAATAATGGTTACACTTCGTAATTCCGAAACATGTAAATTGCCTATACCTCGATGTTCGTCAATCCGAAAACGTAGAAGGGTTCGTGAATCCGAACATTTGTGGCGTTATTCCGAAGGTTCGATAATCTGAAAACGAAATAAGGTTCGATGTTCCAATGGTTCGTTAGTCTGAAAACGAAATAAGGTTTGTTAATCATTACGTTTTCGGAATAACAAATCTTATTTCGTTTTCGGACTTACGAACTTTCGGAATTACGAATGTATGCGTTAATAATGCTGATAACATGAATAAAGAATACATTGAGGGAACGCTTTCTAGTACAAATGCATTTTTTTTTTTTGTCCTACCTACCAAAAAAAAAATGTAAAAAAATTCTTCCGAAACAACAAATTTGTCAGTTTATCACAGGGCAGGCCAAGGAAAAAAAAGGGAAGTTATAGACAGACTTTTAAAAAAGACAAATGGAGAGGATTTTTTTTCTTGTAGGAAAAAATAGAGGAAGGTAGATCTATTATGTGGAAGTGTTTAATTTAAAGCCTAAATTAAAAAAGTCCTCGGCCATAAAAAAAAAAATAATTTTTTTTTTCTGTTTCTGACTTTCTCAACAAAAGAAGTCGTGGCCAATGGCATTGGTATTGTGGAATCCTTTTAGTTTACGGTACTGAATGGTCATTCGCCGTTGAAACCGATAACTTAAAATATTTCCATTATGAACAAAAATAATCTTTTAAGGTCATTTTCGATGTTTCATGCATAATTAGAGCCTACAAATTTACTTGCTTCAGGGTGATTTTTAATAGCACTGCACCAGCAGTGGCCTGCGCCTGCCTTCTTGTTGATACAACCTTGCATTACCGACACAAATAGTCAAGTGTGGGACTGGGATGAAAATTTTACGGTAGAAACTTTGTTGAAGGTGAAATTTCGACTGGCAATAATGATACATTTTCCCCCTTTTTTAAATAATTCTTTCCCTGGCATAGGGCTAAATTAAATCAATTCTCTGAAAACTTACACAATGGAGAAACAATGCTATGCCATCCTGTGACAAATTGATATTTTCTTCTTACTCTCTTCTAGAATTGCAAACTATCGCCATAGAGCCATAACTCTGCTTCAACTGCTAGTCTTATGCTGCAGACCCTGTTTGCAGCTGCTAAATAATAATTTCGCTCCCGAAAAAATTAATAAGCAAAAAAAAAATAATAATATTCTCTTTCAATTTGTTTCTTCTAATTTTGCTGGATCCGCCAGTACTTTCTACCTAAACTTATGACTTGAATTGAAAACAAAAAACTGGAGAGAAAGGGGATTTCCCCCTAATCAGCCTCGTACATGACTATTCAAATAATTCGCTGGAAAGTCAAGCTGACTTTCCAGCGAATGTGCTTTTATGAAATGCAAACTTGCTAGCATAGCAAGTAAAAGCAGCTATTCTACCAGAGTTGCTATCATAGCAACTTGCTATGATAGCAACTCTTTATGAAATGGGCCCCTGGACGTCGATTTGATGGCGCCAAAATGACGTTCGAACTATGGGGCGCCGAACTGATGTTTGAACTGGGAGGGGGGCGCCAAATTGATGTTCGAACTAGGAGAGCGCTAATTTGAATTTTGACCATAATGCGGCAAATACATGTTTCAGAGAGGGGGAGGGAGGGCAAAGTTATATTTCACATGGGGGCGCCAAGTTTATGTTCAACCGAGGGCGCCAAATCGACCTTGAACTTAGGGGGCTTCATGCAAATATTTCGACCGGGGGCGCAACATTGCTCGTATTGCCTGTTTATAGTAAAATATATGTCCTGCCCAAAAAACTTAAATTAAAAGCGGCTGAATTAAAATATCCCGTTTTTACGATAACAGACAAAAACAATGTTTTCGGGTTTTAAGTCAGTTTAGCGAGATAGATACCCTGTTGAGGGTCACAAAAAAAGTTATTATCAAATTCAGCTCGCGCTACGCGCTCGCAATATCTGATTAATGAGGTATGCATCCTCTGCATCAATCCCAGTGTTAGTAAGTGTAAGTGTTAGTGTTTTTCAAGTCAACATACATAGGCCGATCCAGGGGGCAAAGATTTTGCCCCCCCCCCATGGTGGCGCAAAAAAAGGGTAAGAAACAGAAGAAAAAAAAGAGAAAAAGGACAAGCAATTAGAATAGGAATTATACCTTAGTCCTTCTTAAGTCAGTATATAAAAAAATTGAGCTCGCGCTGGCAAAAATAAATTGTTTAGTTATATACGCATCCCGACATTACAGTTTTTATGCGAACGAGAAGCACAAGCTGAAAATATTTGATATTCTAACCTGACAACTGAAAATGTATTTTTCATTTCATCATTATAAAAGTTTTCAGCTAGCGCTTCGCGGTCGCATTCATTTCTTAATAGATATGCATCGTGTTCATCATAACAACTACTAACATAGGCAGATCCAGGCGGCCCGAGGGCAACCCCCCCCCCCCCCCCCCTATTGACAGAGCAAATAAATTGGGAAAAACGGGGAAAGAAATGAGAAAAAAAGAAGACGAAACATAAAAGGAGGAAGACGAGAGAATAAAATAAGGTCAGGATAAGACTTGGAAAACAATTTTTGAAAATATTTAATGTCACTATATTGAAGTTTCGCTCGCGCATCGCGCTCGCATTGCCTGTTCGATGAGATACATATCTTGCTCAATATGATGATATGTAGTTTAAGATATCAAGTTTTGATATCAATATACAAAACATAATTCAGCTCGGACATCGATCTTTCATTATATTGTTTTATTTACCAATTTATGTTTTTAAGTGCTCTGGAAAATGTCCGTTTTAAAGTTTGAATCAACATTTACAACATTTTGTGCGCTCGCACTATTTGCCAAGTAGACCTACATATTGTATTTTTGTATTTCATATAAGATTCTCTAAATAAACCTTTTCAGGTGCCTCGATTGTAAAAATAATAATAAAGGCCTATGAGCTAGCGCTGTGCGCTCGCATTTTGATTGGTGATTTATGTATACCTATTTATTAATTCTATAACAATTAAACTACTTAAATTCCCCCATTAAAAAATTCCGGATCGCGATTTGCGCTCGCATTATTTGCTAAAAATATATCAACCAATGAATCTTATTCATAATTACAAAAATACTTAAAATATCAGGTTTTCAGGCCTCATCCACTGTCAACAAATTTCACACACTCATTAGGTTGAACATATTAATAAAGATGAAATAAAATTTGCATGAATTCATAATAACTAAATTGTCCCTTTTTCAGAAATAAATATTGACAAGTTTTAGGAAAAGAAATAGAAGATAGTCATCATTCTTATATGATGACAAAATGTCCTTAGGCCTAAAATGTCTCGATCCTAGGTCAAAATAATAATAAAATATCAGCTCGCGCTTCGCGCTCGCATTATTTATATAGTGCTATCAAATTTCCCTATATACACAGTGCTGTAAACAGTGCTTAAATTGACCCTTTTCACATCGGAATTACAAATACTATTTTCAGCTCGGGCTCTGCGCTCGCATTATTGATTTTTATGATGAAAAATAAAATGTATTCAGATTGCCAGGATTCTGTCTAACTCTAAAACACGCGCACGCATGTTTTTTGATATACAAAGCTTGATCTTATTCAAAACGTGCTAAAATTATCCAGTTTCGGATCAGAATATCAAAAATTTTCTGCTCGCGCTTTGCGCTCGCATTATTATTGTAGGAAGATATTAAAAATTACCTATGCTTTTTCATGATTGACAAACATGAATCGAATGTCCCATTGGGGGATTTGAAATCTCATCTTTTTAGGTTGGAATATCAAAAATATTCAGCTCGCGCTTCGCGCTCGCATTTTTTAAGCGTTGAAATATGTATCGTCTTAATGGCTAACTGAAAAAACATCCTTAACAGGTCCCTTTTCGACCAGGCCAGAACGAATATTTAACATTTCTGCTCGCACTTCGCGCTCGTAGTAATTATCTAGTTACATACGCGTCCTGTTCTGGTTCACAAACATTACCCAAAATGTTCAATTTTCAGGACAAAATACATGAAATTTCATTTTTAGATTACATAGGGCTTAAGAGATTATTACACATTTATGTTGCTTATAAAGTAAAGCTAGGAATTGACTGTTAGGACATGGGCGTTTTGCCCACCCCCCCCCCCCCAAAAAAAAAAAAAGAGAGAATAAAGAATAAGAAAAAATAGAGAGAAAAGGAAAGGGATTAGGATGAAATATAATATTATTTTCCAAATATTATGTCAAAATCTATCACAACCTCGTATTTTTGTAATAAAAATGTCATAATATTTGCTTGCTCGCTTCGCTCACTGGCAACTTCTTATTAATTTTATGCGATACACCATATCGAGCCCCCTCGAAATTGTTGGCTCATTACGGCACTGGGACAACCCCTTCAAATGAACCCAAAAAAAATCAACTTTGAGCGGCCGATCGGGGAAAATATGGGAGAATGAAATGACCCCTCCCCCTATTGGCGGAAGCTGGGTCCGCCCCTGACTTAAGCTTTCAGGATATAATACTTGACAAATCTATTTAAAAACATAAAAAACAGATCGCGCTTCGCGTTCTCATTATTTATTTAGGCCTTGTGAGATACCTCAATGTGTTTTTAAGAATAAAATCTCAGATTTTCTTTAACGTCTACTTCCCTCCCACTTCATTTTTTTTTTTACTTGGTGCCGTCACCACCCCCCCCCCCCCCCCGTGCACCCATGCTGAATAAATACGCCGCTGATGAGGAGAACTAGTCGATTGCTTCGAGATTGCATTATTCCCAAGAGGTTATCATTAATATTATTGAAGGGTATTCTAAAACAACAGTACAGAAACTACAGCTCCCGTTCACAAAATATTTCTAGTAGGGCCTACTCTGGTTAGAAGTTAAACCAAATTGAACCCCCCCCCCCCCCCCCCCAAATTAAAAAAAACAGATGAAAATGCGTTTTTTTTTTTTTTTTTTTTTTTTTAATGTGATTAAACGATAATTCAAAATCCATTTAGGGCACTTAAGTTAGCCTGGCCGGGAGGGAGTGGGCGCCATTTTTCGAAAAGTACACACGGGCGCCAAAAATCAGGTCAAATCCCCCTCCCCCTCCCTCCCACGAAATCCTGGATCCGCGCCTGGGTTCTATAACAATAACACAATTAGGGCAATTACCCCCTGACAACTACTTCAAGGAAAATATTATCCCCACATTTTTACCGCCGGGGACTGTTACCCCCCTCCCCCGTAAATTTACCCTCCAGACAATTACCCCGGATAATTACCCCTAGTACGGAGCCTTGAAAATGCCATCAACGTGACGACATGGCGTGGTACTTTATCTTGCCATGTCTTAATTAATCATTATCGGCGGAAAAAAAAAAAATTTAGGGGGGTCCACCTGAAATTTTGGGATGGACACAGGTAAAAAATTTAACAAGCAAATTAACCAAAATTTATAGAAGGGACCACCAAAATTTTTTGACAAGAAAAAAAAGGTTATCAACCAAAATTAGGGGGGGGGGAAAGATTTTAGTGGGGGTCCACCTCAATTTAAGGGGGCGTAGAAAACAAATTGACAACCAAAAAAAGGTTCTCAACTAAAAATCTAGGGGGGACCGTCACCCACCTCAAATTTAGGGGGGAAAGATCCCCCCCCCCCCCCCCCGCTTCCACCGCCTAAGTAATTAATACGCTTATTATTTCGACATAGCGATATATTCTATCTTGTCAAGTCGATATGTCCACATGGCGAGATATGAAGTGTACAAGTCCCGATATATCGCCATGTTGACATGTAACTTATTTAAGGGGGGAGGAGGCGCGATAGCTCAGTCGGTAGAGCGGGGGTTTCGGATTCCGGTGACCCGGGTTCGATTCCCAAGTGGTGCGCTAGTGCCCTTTGGTAAGGCATTTATCCTCATTACCAGGTCCCTCGGAGAGGACCTTAAGCCGTTGGTCCCCTGGTTGCTTGCTCACAGGCATTCGTGCTTTCTTAGCAGTCAGGTAAAACAACCTCGGTATAACATAAGTCGACTTGGCAAGATAAAATATCTCGCCATGTTGACATATAACTTTTTATAAGTGGACTGACTTGGCAGGATAACGTATCGCGCCATGTCGTCAAGTCGATGGCATTCTAGAGGCTCCGTATGGCGTCTAGAGGGTAAATTTCCGGGGGGGGGGGGTAACAATCCCTGACGATAAAAATATGGGGATAATATTGTCATTGAAGTAGATGTCAGGGGGCGATTGTCCGTTGGGTCATCGTTATAGAACCCCATGGACTCGTATCATTGGCCTTTTGACCTCTTGATGACATTGGATCTCACTATATCCTGATCATAATTTTACACACACCGCGGACTATCGGACCCGCGGTCTATCGGACCCGCGGACTATCGGACCCGCGGTCTATCGGACCCGCGGACTATCGGACCCGCGGTCTATCGGACCCGCGGTCTATCGGACCAGCGGACTATCGGACCCGCGGTCTATCGGACCCGCGGTCTATCGGGCTGTAACCCATTTAAATACCTTAATTAAAGAAACCGGGTGTAACAGGGGTCCACCTGAAATTTATGGTTGGACATATAGGACATGGTACAGGCAAGTCCCTCCATTCAGTTAATTTATCTTCTATATTTGTTATAATATGTAATTGAATTGTCTATTGCGAGTATAAATACAGATCGAACATGAAATTGCCGTTTCTCAACTTTTATTGCCTCTGGGGGATTTTCCCAGAATCATTAAAACGACATTTACAATTTGTTAGCAAGTATAGTTTGTAAACAATATTCATCAAGCCACAATCTACCAGATTTTAAGGGGGAAACCGGGTCACGTGACTATTGTGTTCATACACACATTTCATTCTTCATCAAGCCATCCTCTCATTCTGTCATTCAATCATGTTATTCATCTACATCCTCATGCTTCATTATCTCAACTGCTGTTATACCTCTGTTCACATGATCACTCCATCCCTGTCTCCATCCTCCAGACTTGTTATGTAAACATTGACCATACCCTATTAACCACATCATGAACAGCCCCTTGTTCTCTCCATCTGGTTCATACTTCCTTATCAATATCATCCTACCCCACAGAGAATATAATGTTATGTACAGTGTATAATATATATAGTAGACTAGTGGAAATAAAGTCAGTCTTGATTGTAACTCCAAAGATACCAGTCATGCTCAGTTATTTATCGAGTCCAAGTGTGTATCTAAGTTAGACTACACATATACTAAAGTGACCTCCCAGAAGGAAGAGATCCAACGGGATCCCAGGACAGGTATTTCCTGGGGTGCGGATTCTCCTCTTTACATTGATCATCTATTCAATACAAGATTATCTCATGTGTGAAATAAAATTGGGGGAGAGGGTTCAAGACCAGAACGTGAATTCTTGGAAGCGGAACCTGCCGGAAGCCATCCAGCCGGACTTCCAAACCAGGAGACTTTGGAAAATTGGGTTCCCCTGTTCCGATTTTCTTGACATAATTAGTATACAGTGCCTTCCCCTGGTGTTGAACTTTGACCGATATCAGAAAAATACTCAGTAATTAGGCCAAACACCAAACAAGCCCATCCTACCAGCCAAAACAAGCCCATCCAACCAACCAACTAACCATATCAAGCCCGACCAACCAACCATAACAAGCCCGACCAACCAACCATAACAAGCCCATCCAACCAACCAATCAACCGTATCAAGCCCAACCAACCAAAACAAGCCCAACTAGTCAACCAGAACAAGCCCAGCCAACCAACCATGTAAAGCTTATCTAACTAGTTCACCTTGTACATCAAAATGAGGGCGCCCTTCGATTGAGGTTGACGGATTTTTTTACCTTTGCTCTGTGAATGTATGTTTATTTCATCTTTTTTTATACTTTACATCAGTCATATGTTGCCAAACTTGGATATTTGCGATTTCGGATGTTGATATTAACTATCTATATTGGCAACCTGGACATTGCATATTTGGTAAGACTATTATTGACTCGATTTTGAACGTACGTTATCAATCCACATTGAGCCTTCGTATATGTGGTTATATGCTCTGTAATGATACTCTGTCCAGTGTCCACTCTGTTATAGAGAATGGCTAAATCTAAACTCTCAAAACCAAAAACCAATGTCGGATATGGAACTCCGGGTTCGACTGACTTTAGGTGCAAACTGCCTAAAAACATTACTTTACAAGGGATCATCACAGCCCTATATCATATTCAGAAAAATCATCTTGATCAAGCAGTCCTAAAAGATGATCATATTGACTATGTAGTGAATGAGTTATACTCTATCTATCCAAACTTGAGCAGAAATATTTGCCGTCATTGTTGTATTCTTATCAGTGAACAATAGTGAGAATATTAGATCAGATGTAGCAACTGAGAATGACATTTCTGACTTGAACGATGAAGATCAAGATAGTTTGATATCGATTCAAAATGGCGCTGACATGGCTGATGATCAAGATGTCCCTCTTCTTGCTACTTCTAATTTGAATATCAATGACAACTCCCCTAATGTGTCACCTAGCTCTATGATTACTGAATCAGATCACCTTCATGAAGTAGCCGATAATCCTATGGACAATGAAGTCCTAAGTCAACCTCGACAGGTATCTCATGATAACAATGATGTACCTAATCAACTTGAAAATAGAGTCCGGGATTTGGAATCCTCTGTAAACCACCTCCGCGCCCAGTTGCATTCAGTACAAGGGAGGATCGATCAATCTACAAACAATAGTCAACTGCCGAATACTGCCATTCATGAAACCATTGATAATTGTGCTAGCCCATTGGAACCACTAAGATCACAAATTAATGAATACAGGCGCAGGCAAAGTCAACGGTACAATGTCAATAAGCCCTTGACAAAAACCTGCCTAATTATTGGCGATTCGATGTTGAAAACAATTGTCCCTCATAAGATGTCACGAACGCAAAGAATCCATTGTCACACTTTGTCGGGAGCAAAGATTGATGGTGTTATTGAATACTCCTCTTCAGTTCTTCGATCAAACATGCCGGATAGCGTGATCATCCATATAGGAACCAACAACATTGAGAGTGATCACCCCTTGGAAATAGGTGCTAAGATGTCCTCATTGATCGACGAAATCATCAACATCGCTCCAACAGTGAAGGATATCACGTTATCTTCCATCATTCATATGTACAATGAGACACGAGATGACTACTTAAGAGTTGAGAGCGCTAACCGCCAGCTGAAACTTCTAGCCAATGAGAGGAAGGCTGGCTACGTAGACAATGACAACGTTCGATGCATCTCGCCGGTGATGGCGTTCACCTAAATAGACGCGGTGTTGTAATCTTCGCCACTAATCTCAAATAATAATAAAAATAAATCCATAAAATCCAAATAAATAATAAAATAATAAATAAAATAAATAAATCCATAATTTATTGTTCGAAATAGACATGAAATGAAATACTCCGAACATTTGCTTTGCCCAATTGATCGTGGGCCCGGCAGCCGCTGTGCAGCGCCAGATCGACGAGGCTCTATCCCTTTAATCGTTGAACGCCAAACAGGGTAGCAGCAACTCCCATCTTTTAACGTCTTTTGGTCTGACGCGGCCAGGGTTTGAACCCCCGACCTCCCGGTTGTGAGACGGACGCTCTACCAACTGAGCCAACATCTCATCAACTCGTTGAGAAAGCAAATACCCAAGCCACAAGTTGAAGGTCGTTCAACGGATTTTCACTACACTCAACGTACAATAACAAAGAGAACTCCTCACAATCGGGTGTTCCCACGCGATTGGATGGACTCATTCAGGGCAACAAAAAAGGACTCTCTCGATACGGCAAGAAGACTTTTGAACAAATAATAAGTCCTACTGAACGTTGTCTGACGCAATGCAATGTGGGTATACCATCTTCTGCTTATTTACCGTCCTTGACCACCCGTGAAGGTCATGTCAACAAACTTGAACTAGAAAATGACTCAGTGTCTCATGATATAACTTTTAAAAATGCATACAAGGATTGTGCTTCTCAGTTAAATTATTTTAAATGCCTTAAATGCGCACACATCAATGTCAGAAGCTTGATTGCTAAAATTGATGAATTAAGGTACCATATTACTGAGCTAAAGTTAGATATCCTATACGTTAGTGAATCTTGGCTGAAAGTAAACATTTCTGACAAGGAAATATTCACTGAGAATTACGATCTTTTCAGACGTGATAGAACATCGAAACGTGGGGATGGAGTTTGTTTATATGCTAAAGAACATTTACATTGCAAAGATAGAAGTGATATTGTCACAAAATTTGATATCGAAGCAGTGTTAGTCGAAATGTCTTTGAGAAAGACTGATTTATTTGTCTGTTGTATTTACAGACCACCTGATGTCCCGGTTGAATTTTACTCTGAATTATATAATCTCTTAGAACATATGGAATCTGAAGATAAAGAACTTATCATTCTAGGCGATTTTTACAACGATTACCAAGTCAATGATTCTCTTGTTGATAATCCATTATATGTTATTGAATGTTTGTTTGCTCTGTCACAAATTGTTACGAAACCTACACGAATCACTCCAACCTCCTCAAAATGTATTGACTTAATTTTTACGACTATACCGGAACAACATTTACTTTCCGATG